>NW_028321893.1:7024166-7327196 GCF_036245765.1 Copidosoma floridanum
TTTTACATTTAATTTCTTTTGATACGAGGGGCAGATGTCATTTTATACTCAAAAAACATTTTTTTTAACCATTACGCGCTACAGAAATCAATATTTTAACAATAACAATTAAAAAGTCTCCATATTTTAAAAACATAATTTTCACGTAAAATTTGTTAAAAAATGCGATGGTTATAATAAGAACTCGATTTATTTTGGTGGCAATCTTTAAAAATCGATTAAAACAATTAAATTGTTGATATCTATATTAATTTGTTGATTATTTTTTCTAATTTTTTTCCTTGAAGCTTAGCTCTTTAGCTAAAAAAGTACTATTAATGAAAATTTTGTAGCTCTTAAGAATTTGGAGCTATACATTGTTTAAAATGAGTCTCCAACCACTATTATGAAATTTGTTATAACTTACAAAATCGAAAATAGGCGATAAAAAGAAATCCCTCGAACACGTATCTCTTATTTCTCAATATAGAAACTGAAAAACAAATTTTAGCCAAATCAGATAGGTGAAGGTCAAAATCCGTTCGATTTGTAAAAGAATTACACATGCCAAGAATAATATGCAAAAGAGCGTTATTAATTCTATATTATTTGCTCAAGTTAGTTAGTTAGTTTTTAGCATTTTTCAGGAAAACCACTGGACCAATTGAAATTCACTAGAACTGGTGTTGTTTCGTTTTTTGCCACGCATACTTTTATATATATTTATATGAGTGATTCCACCGTAACCAGCTGAAATCGTGTCCAGAGCTCGTACGACGTTTTGAAGCTTAAATCATTTATGTTTACAGTGCCAAGACATGTTAAATATTATGAATTTTGGATGACTCCTAGATTTTACTGATTTTTGGTCCCTTTCACGAAGAAAATTGCAAAAATTACCTCAAAATGTACGTTCCGACCCCTGTCCGAATCTTAGCTTTCCAACCAAAAGACTCTCGCATCCTCACAAAATAAAGCTTTTTTCCGAAATTTTTGCACGTACATTATAAACTTTATATATCATAGATTATATTTATACTGAAATTACACATGCTTTTAGCAAATAAGTAAAAATATGTAACGCTTTTTTTTGTACCTCAATTTACATAAATATTAGAATCAGCATAGAAGTGGCTTTGAAAAACGATTAATTTAGTTCTGCAATGCCCCCTCATGCTCATTTTTCGAATTACATACTGGCACTAAAAATTTGCACTGGCCAATGCCACTAAAACTTAAAATCGCCGTAAATTGCGAGTGAATCATTTCTCTTTTTTCGTGTGTACAAATACTTTGGTCAGTTTCAACCCTTCCCTAAAGCTCCCACTAGGTTTACTTAAACAGGTATATAAACTATAGTTTCTTAGACTATTTGGCGATGACAGATACTGTATAAGGAGAAAAGTCAGTGTGTCACGGTCGTGGATACTCCAAGGTTTAGGCGCCAGGTAGGGTCCCGTGGCCTTTTCAATTAGAACGGACCCACAAGTTTTTTTAATGTATTTTTGCCTGCTGAACACGATTATCGATGGTGGGTCGCGATCCGGATGGACAATTTTTTTTTATCAACAAATTTTATAAACAAATAAAAATTATTCATTTTTTTGGAAAAAAAAATCTTTTTCCTATTCTTTAGCTCATTTTGAACAAAAAAGTTTACAAACACCATATGCCTAAGCCCAATACTTTACCCGTAAAAAATTTGACAACTTTCAAAAAATGCATTTTTTGCTATTTTCAATAGCTTGCTACTTAAAGCCTGATTAATATTTTTCAACTCAACACCTCTCAAATTGTGAGCCAAACATAGTATTTGATGAATACGTAAAGACCAATTGATTTTATTTGATTGTTCTTATCCAGCGAGCTTGACTGTCTGTGCCTTTTTAATGTGACCGTACGGCCTCGGCGCAATACAATATATTCTGGCATTAAATGTTTGTTATCTGGACAGCCATACATAGATTGTTTTTTATGTATTTTTGCCTGGTGAACATGATTATTGATGGTGGGTCGTAATATCGGAGGTGATCAATGTTTTTTTATTAACAAATTTTATAAACAAATTGCAAAAATGTAATTTTTTCGTAAAATAAAGTTTTTTACGCTTCTTGAGCTTATTTTAAACAAAAAGTTTTGTATAATGTACATCTGTTAAGCCCATACTATTTCCGCAAAAAAACGTGAGCTGTAAAAAATTCACTTTTTCCGTTTTTCACACAGCTGCAACGTGGGGCTATTATTATAATTTTTTACTAAAAAGTTTTTAATTCTCCAGTTCATGCAGGGGTATAAGAATGTCTTATAGTTGATTAATTTTATTCGTTTGTTATTTTTGTTCCGTGAACTTAGCAGCTTCATGCTTTTTAACTCTAAGTAGAAAAATGCAAGACAACCCAACGTCTTTAATACTATCCCCTTCTTTCGTCTAACTCTTTGTCTTACAAAAATCGTTCGAAAACAATTGATTTGTGTTACGTATACAATGAATTAGTAAAGTAAATTAATCAATGTGTCCCTTGACTCCCCCCCCCCAAAAAATATGTTAATACATCTAAAAACATCAGAAGATAGAGCTTATCGATTTTCATGAAAATTTTGACCATATTCTAACGATAACAGTATTCGGTGTTATTTTTATATTACTATATTTTTCAGATTACTCTGAGTCAAATTTGAATGAAAGTATCACCAAGGCTGAAGAGTATTTGGTATGTGTTGTTAATAAAAATTCAAAATGCAATAGCTTCGATGAATTGCGTGTATGGTCTTATCATCATCAAAAACAGTGTTTAATTGAAGATCTACCTTTGACCTCTAATTCTATCAATTTGCACATTTTAAGAGCATATTTCGTAGTATATTATTAAATTAAATGTTTGAATGTTGATGTTAAACAATTAGATCCGAAAGAGTTTGGTTACATAGAGTGTGACGATCTACTTATGCCACGAAAAATTGAAACTTTAATTCCACCTTACGAAGAACTATTACAACCTTGTTCTTGTTAAGTATGCAGTAGAAAAACCTGCTTATGTGTTGCAGAACAAATACTGTGCTGCACTTATTTTTGTAATTGTAAAAAAGAAAACACGTGTAAAAATAAGTACAGTGAAAAATAAAATAAAAAAAATTGTGGTAACTTCGTAAGATATGTATATATGTACAAGATGCAGTATACTATAAAATAGATTCTAAACAAAGAAATGTATGGTACCTTAATGAACTACGTATTATCACATTATTATACTTTGGGGTAGTCCTGTTATATTTTCTTGGATTTTATTTTGTACACATTGATAAGATCAAAAACTTTTGATTACTGGTATATGCTAATTTGTTGACAACAAGAAACTGACTACATAGCTATATATATACTACCATTAGCCCCTAAATAAACTAAAGAATCAAAAACTTTTTAGTAAAAAAATATAATAAAAGCAAAAAAAACATTATTTTTAGAAAAAATTACATTTTTGCAATTTGTTTTTAAAATTTGTTAATAAAAAAACATTGATCACCTTCGATATTACGACCCACCATCAATAATCATGTTCAGCAGGCAAAAATACATAAAAAACAATCTATAAGGGGGCTCCAGCGGGAGGAGTTAGGAGGTCACAGGTAGCTTAATTGATAGATAAAAACACGCTGATTCCAACGGTGTCCTTATTTATACCTCTAACCCTGGAAAATTTTGAGATATTTGCTCTCAAAGTTCGTACATTATACATAGCCTCTCATAGAGCAACGTGAAAACATCGGTATTTTCTAACAATAATTAAGGAGTTACATGTCAGGACTGTAACTGTTTTATAGAAAAACATCTCAGCTTTCAGATGGTACCTACAAAAATATAGGTAAGCCTGGAAATATTTGAGATATTTTGTAAAGTATTAATCAAGTCATTGAATTAGCAGGGTCATGACGGGATGCCATCTTGTTGTTTGTAAGGAGCGCGCTTTTGAATATTTTAGAATTATACTGCGAGTACTTACATAAGTTTCATGTCATTTGTAACTCTTTTTTAATCGTGTTCTCCTATGGATTACTTACACTTGTTTTTTTTAAATAAAATAGAACATCGAAAAATTTTAACTGCAATTACTTTTTATTTCATCAAAAATTGCGTCAATAATTTTTTTATTTGAAGTAACTGTTACTTTATTATTTACACTCATAGATAATAATGAGGTGATGCCATTTGTAGGATCTTTTTAATATGCATCCACTAATACTTCTATTGATATCGATTCTTTGGCCATTTTATAAATTATCTTATCATTAATAATACCTTTTAATACAATTAATGTTTGTTTGTTATCATCAATTACTTTTTTATTTCTTTTTTGCTGTTGCAAAATCATTTCAGCATCCTGCAAGTCTTGATGACTCTTACAGAGTTGTGTGATTTCTTTCATTTTTTATAACACAAAAAAACTAATTCTAAATAAAACGCTCCGTACATAACAGAAGCTGCTGCTTGTTTACCATAGGTACGGACACATCATATATATAGATGATGTTGCTCGCTTATATATACACGTGTATATAGATATATACTCACAGAAGTGGTACCAACTAACCGAATAGTTTTCGGGTTGGTACCAGTGCTCGCTGGAGCCCCCTTTAATGCCAAAATATATTGTATTGCGCCGAGGCCGTACGGTCACATTAAAAAGGCACAGACCGTCAAGCTTGCTGGATAAAAACAACCAAATAAAATCAATTGGTCTTTACGTATTCATCAAATACTATGTTTGGCTCACAATTTGAGAGGTGTGGAGTTGAAAAATATTAATCAGGCTTTAAGTAGTAAGCTATTGAAAATAGCAAAAAATGCATTTTTTGAAAGTTGTCAAATTTTTTACGGGTAAAGTATTGGGTTCAGGCATATGGTGTTTGTAAACTTTTTTGTTCAAAATGAGCTAAAAAATAGGAAAAAAATTTTTTTTTCCAAAAAAATGAATAATTTTTATTTGTTTATAAAATTTGTTGATAAAAAAAAATGTTCATCCGGATCGCGACCCACCATCGATAATCGTGTTCAGCAGGCAAAAATACATTAAAAAAACTTTGGTGGGTCTGTTCTAATTGAAAAGGCCACGGGACCCTACGTGGCGCCTAAACCTCAAAATGTCCGTTCCAACCCTGTCAGCTCCAACTACCTGAAATTGATAATCAATTGTAGTGAAGTTTCTATACATTTGTGAGTCTTAAGTCATTAGAAATTCAACTTCTCATCATTAAATATTTATTCTTTACATAGTTTTAAGACTTTTTTTGTATGTGGCTCGGTAACAGTGTTTAGAGAAGAACCAAAAAATTAGGATGATGATATATTGGAAAATTTAAACAAAATAGTCCGTGATTTGAATTCATTGGATTTGAGGTGAAGTAGAGCAGAGTACCCAAAGTCGCTAAAATCGAAACTGACTATGTTTATTGAGTAAATAAGTCGTTTTTACCAAATGTCTTAACAAACTGTACTTTTAAGTGAAATAACTTTAATTAATTATACACTGAAAAAGAAAATCAAGCAGCTGTAGCATGAGAATCTATACTGCGTTAGTATGACTATCGATTCATGTGTGCAATGCTTGGATTTCAAGTATAGATCGTATGAGATGCGCTCAAAGTAATATAGTATGGTCTGCTAGCGTATACACTATGACACACATCGGGCGTAGCGCGTGAAGCCCACGCGCAAAGTGTTTCGCGTGTCCGCACGCTGAATTCGAGTGGGAGCTATAGGCATAATCTATACATAACATACGCGATCTGCAATACGCAATCCGTCAACACCCTGCGCTGAGTGCATTATATATATATATATATATATATATATATATATATATATATATATATATAGAGAGAGAGAGAGAGAGAGAGAGAGAATTGAATTGAATTGAATTTTTATTTAAAGAGGCTAAGGACTCATCGAGACATACTCTAGTTCCTGTATAGCCTAAGCAAAGTACAAAAGGTTACAATGTGATTGTTTACATAAGTAATATTTGGGGCTAAGGCGGTGCCCAAATTATAGTAGCGCATCGAATAATGAGGAAAAAAAAGAAAAAAAAAATTTTTTTAAATAAATAAATAACAACAGTGACAATACTAACAATAATAAAATTAACAATAGTAAAAATGTAACTAAGGAAAGGTACTGTATTAACCAACACTGAAAGAGAGAGAGAGAGAGTGGAGACAATCACCGAAACAACATCAGTATACGTTACAATTTTGAAGGTTATACGGCAAAAGGTAAATTAATAAACAATAAGTTCTTGGTTATGCAGCATGAACTACGTATTTATATCCAAAGAATTCTCTATTAGTGAGTCTTGATTATATAAAATTATTAGGGTTTTTCTGCCATATAAATACATAAAAAAATTTTTTTACGTGATATTTTATCATAGGACAGTCCTTGAATTTACAATAATGTGTATTCTAATAGATTAAGTATACCTTAGTAAGCACAGTGAAAAAGACCAACCTCATGATAGGCACGTAGAATACCTGAGATGTCTGCGCATCTCATGCATGTCTCTCATTCAAAATCAGTTTGAGTACACACGAAACACTTTGCGCGCGGGCTCCACGCGCTACGACCATGTGTGTCACAGTGTATATGCTAGCAGACCATACTACATTCGTTTGAGCGCATCTTATACCGTCTATACCTGTATCACACAGTGTTGCTACGTGAACCGATGCGTTTAACCCAATACTTCTCTCACACTGTCGATATATAGATGGTATTCATGCTACAGATGATTGATTTATCTTTCCGTGTAGGAACAAATTAATGTTTGATGAAAAATGATGTGTTAAAATGTTTAAATACTAATTATATTAATATAAAATGTTAACTACTAGAATTGATGATAAAATACAATTTTTTTACAAGTTGTAGTAAAAAAAAAAAATATATTTGTAATAGCAAAAATTAAGTATTTTGTATGTAGTTACAGTCTTTATATTTTGATTTTAAACTTTAAAATATTAATTTTAAATTGTAAAAAAGCCAATAAACCATTAAAAAATTATTTTGTTAGTATCAACATGTTATAACCTCAAAAACATAGCATAAACAAATGTTGTTCTTGTACGTTACCTACGTTCTTCGTACACATTGAGGTTTTTCTTCTAAAAAGAGGAATTAGAGCAGGAATTCTATCGATCTACGAGGTGAACTACTAATTTAACACTACCAGTATCTTTAAGTATGTTTTATTACATTCCTCCATACTAATACACAGTATTTCTCCTACGCTATGCACTATACTCTATATGCTGTACTTTTAACTTAATACGTCACTAAGACTGCGCTGCAGCGACTCTACATGAGCCATGAACGCACGTCTACCATGTCTGGCTTTTCCTGAATCAGGAGAGGCTTCTGCTCTAACGCATGCCTGTCCTCGTCTCACACTCACATATGCACACTCAATTTATCCACAGCAACTCTACTGGTTTTCTCTCTCTCTCTCTCTTTCTCTACCTATTTCTCTTTTTCTACCTCTCTCTCTCTCTCTCTCTCTCTCTCTCTCTCTCTCTCTCTCTCTCTACTCTGAGAGGCTATTGAAATATGAGCGAGAGAACGGAGGAGACTTTATAATTATATATGCAGATTTGTTCATAACCTCTATATATCATTCGTTCGTTCTCTGGCTCGTGCTTCAGTAGCCTTCCTGCCCAGCTTGATCTTGTTCTCTCTACACTCATGCGTGCTCTTTTTCTCTCATTTTCTCCTCTGCTCTGCTCGCTGTTGCTCTCCCTATACTCGTAACTCTTTTTTCTCTCTCTCTGTCTCTCTCTTTTAGGTTTAACTTTAGGCTACCTGATCGGCCTGAATCAAAGCGCGCATCGTACCTCGATCTAGTATAACACAGTGCTTACCTTGATTATCTACGTGATTTATTTTTCGTTTAAACAATGGATAGATGGAACAAGCTTACGGTTATGTTTCAGTTAACACTTATATGAACATTTGTTTAATGGATTTAAGTGCGCGAAAGCGTAAAATTGTAGTACGTGTACCATAGACTCGTTCTATTTTAATTTATTTTACTTTACTTTATTTTATTCCTTATTCTTTTTTTTGTATTACTCACTTTGTACCTGCGTTACTTCTGCTGTAAATACTACATTGTACATGTATCATCTTTTGTAATATTTTGTCCCAAGCTACGGCTAGACAGGAACTTTAGTCTGTGACTAATGGATCCTCAGCCGTCAACAAACTTTAACTCTAACTCTAACTCTCTCTCTCTCTCTTTCTCTATCAACTCTACTTGAAGAAGCTTATACTTCCCTCTGTCTCTGCACACATGAGAATTTGAGTTTTACGCATTTTCTAACACAAAAAAACAAGCATTTTCTTATTGAAGTACAAGGGATTTAACTAAAAGATAGTGAAATGATCACAAAATAACGAGTTGGCTCGAATAACGACAATTTATTAACAGAATTATACATCTTCTTTTGCGTTCCTTATTCTTAAGGCAAATTTTAAGAGTAGAGCTGATAAAATCTTCACGGTATCTAAATAAAAGAAGAATTCACAATGTAACTAAACACTTTGACTTCAGTCTGATAAAAAGTATTCCTTCTATAATCCTGAGATACCCGGCAGATAGCGTGAGTGCTACGTGAGATATCTCAATGCCCTGTCTCTATCAACTTTCCTAGCTCTCTCTCTCTCTCTATCTATGCTACTCTCGTTATCTCACTCTCTTTCTCGTTCATCTATCCGTATACACACAGCGAAACGCGTTAATAACGGTGGCACTTCTGAGCATGCCTCAAAGGGTGTATCCAAAATGGTCATTTTTTTACATTTTTAGAGATATCTGGATACAACTGGATACGTATAAATACTAACTGGTAACAAAAAACCCTTATTTATTTATCTTCATACATGAACCTTAAGCTAGAAATGAAATCATCAAGTAAAACTTATAAATAAATAAACGAAAAATAATGCAGTTATTCAATTCTTAAACATGTATATAGAAATTTCTTATCTTCAAGCATTCAATCAATAACAAACAGTGCCTTTTGTAAATACAAGCTGAAAAAAAACACAAGAGTATCTCGATTTGTGAAATGTGTCCATTATGCGAATAATTTTTAAATATACTACGTAGACCTATAGCAGTAAATAACTTTCAGTAACTCTGGAATATACAAAAATAATTAAGAGTAATAATATGTCATATAATAGGTACTTCATAAGAAAAACAAAATTAGATAAAACAACTTATGGGATCAAATTGAAAGAAAAAAAGTCAACACAAAAATAAAACTACACATTATATACCATTATAAAAGATTGATTGTCAAGTGATGTCTATTCATTTAGTATTTTTTATCTTAAGCAAATAATTCTCATATAGCTGAAGCACTTTTTTTATTTGTTGGGTTATTAGTCCCAACGATTTTGTCGTACATGTTGTTTTGAAAATGGATTGTATTGATTTGTAACAATAAATAAAACTAAATATTAATTTTCTCAATTAAAATTAAAAACTTTGTTAACATATTTAACTTGATATAGCTGACACTTATTAAGTTTCAACCATTGCTACATTTTTAAGTAATTCATTTGTAAGAACAAACAATACTAATTAAAACTATACTTTTCGATCAATTGCTTGAAAAAAAATCTTAGATAAAAAATATGTAAACAAATGAATAGAACCATGTACAGTAAATGTATTTCCAACAAGTTTTTAATTTAACAGATATTGATGTAGAACAACCAATAAGCACGATCAATATATTTATACCCTTATCTAATAACTTGTTGAGATTTTGATTCATATAAAAATCTGTTAAGCTTACGAAACACGTACAAGAAGCGCATTTCTAATTGTACTACCTATACGCTCACTTCTGCAACTAAACAGCATTTACATAACAGCAGTTACTAACTTTTAATAATTTGTTTCTAAAAAAAAATTTAAATATCATTTTAAAAATATACCATAGTCTGCTTCAAATTCATTCTTTTTAAGTTAATGAACTTGACTAGCTATATGTGTAGCAACATCGTTTACTCCCCATAATCCATTCATTAAGTTGGTTATTAAGGTCACTCTACAGACTTAAGATCTGCCTTAAAAGTTTGCCTGTTAGCACTTGAATTGTTTGTATTTAATAAGCAACAAATACTCCTTGGTAATTACACTTGGACAACTTATGTACGTTGTGCAGATATTTAAACTTCTCTGAAAGTAGCCAAATATTTAATTACTACCAGGAATGTTTGAAACAGCTTTCAATTCGTAAGTTATGGTAATACTTTAATCACATTGAAGTATACAAAGTATAAAATGATTTTCCAGGTATTGAAAGGGTCAAATGCTGGTTTTAGTCCTATTGCTGCTGTGCATTGAACAAAGGTAGTTTTGTCTATGAACGTCTGTGCTTGTGCTAAATTTCCTTTCAATTAACTACATAACAATGAATTCACAGGTTGCACCCAGACTAAAAAAAAAAAGCTATTTAAAAAAAAAAAAAAATTCGTAAAATATGTTTTTTTACCGCTAAATATCAATACATTATTTAAAAGTAATCATTTATATTTGGTTATTAATTTTTTTAATCCAAATAGCTTTTTACAAATTGCTTACAGTCTGCTCAAATTTCTTCTTTTGAGATGATGAATATAGCTGTGGCTGTAAATATGTATTGCATCATCGTGTACTCCAACGAATTCACGGCAAAATTAAATCTAAATGCTAAACTGAATTCAAATGTGCATCGAGTTATTCTTAGCATCCTCCAAACTTAGAATCTGCCTTAAAAGTTTTGCTCTTGGCATTTTAACTCTTTGTATACATTGTAGCAACAAATACTTCTTGATTATGGCCTTATTAAGACAGCCTGTCTAGTTTAAGAGGATGTTTAAATTTATCTGGAAAGAGCAAAATATTTTAATTATCAAAGCTAGGACTGTTTAAAACAGTTTTTGAGGCATAAGATATGGCAATACTTTTGGGCTCAGTAAAGTATGTAAACTATGAAAAGCTTATGTAGGTATTGAAAAGGCTGGCAAATACTGGCTTGGGTTTAATTGCTGTTATGCATCGGGTGAAGGAAATCTTGCTATGGCTTGCTGTTCTTCAGCATGATGTTCTGCCTCTATGTAATAATGGATTAATATTTTAGCCATTATTTCCTTAATTTCCACAGACATGACATCTGCACAACTGCTTCATGTACACCCATGTATGATTTGGCACGCATATAAGTATGAGAACTTCTGGTTTTTTTACTTCACTATCATCAACTTTATTTAGTACTCTTGTCTGTTTGACTAACAAACTTTTAAATATTCCCTAGATGCCCTGATCATTTCTACTATCTTTAGTCGTAAATAGTAAGACTACTTAAATTCTCTTTTCTGAGCTTTAGCTGTAAGCTGAGAATAAAATTTTAAAAACATCATCTTCACTATAATAACGCTGCTTGTGCTACGCTTTGGACCTGACAAATGTTTATCGTGTTGTAACAAATAAGTTTTTTTTAACCATATTAATTTAAACAGATCATCTGTAAATAGTTTTGTAATTAGAATAAATGCATTTTTTCGATGCAAATGCAAATTCCGAGCCTCAAATAAATTTACTATTAACAGATTATTCTTAATTATTACTTTGCCGGATACCTCTTAGGCATTCTATAGAATGCCTAGGCGTTTCATAGAATGCCAAGGCAAAGTGTTGAAAGAATCTAGTATTTCATACTTTGCCTAAAACAGCCCGGCATTCTATAGAATGCCTGAATTTCAGACTTTGCCGGTAACATATACAACATTTCGACACATCGTGCGCAGGGAACGAGATTATGAGCCATCTAATGTGGCTCTAAAGATCTCGAGTCGCATGTGTAAATCAAGGTCTTTAGAGCTACAACAGATGCCTTATAATCGAGGTCCCCGTGCACGGCGTGTTGAAAAATTAATTATTACTTGATGTTTTTAAACATGTTATAAGCGTTTAACATTACTGTAACCTTAATGTTATGGTCAAAGTAAGATAAATATAAAAAAACGTTTTTTTTTTATTGTAGATATGAATAGGAATTTGATAAGTTGTGGTAACGCAACAAATGCAAAGTAAATTGTATTTGTAGAAATAATGTCAAAGATTTTTTATCCAAAAATAATGGTATTAATCAGATGACAAGTAAAATCATGTATAGCGAATCAAATATAATAATAAGGAATAAGTATTAGTATTTTGATTTCTAGGACTCTCTTTCAGCTTTTGCCATACATAAGACCATGCTAGCTTTTAATTTTTTTGCCCTAACCGGACAATGTGCGAGTCCTTCGTGCAAGCCCCTTGCTCAGTTCCGCTCAGATAACTCATTTATTTAACTTACTGGGTACTATTTACGGGATGCAGCGATTTTCTTAAGCACACCTCAGCTGTTATCAAGTATAACAGAAATATATTTTGCAATAAGTCATCTAGTTCGCTGTACCAACATTTTTATAACTAACAGTGACTTTTTACGTAGTGAGCTGGTCAGGTATGCGATCTCCTTTATAAGAAAGCCCCTGGAGGCTCAGACATTACCACAAAAATCGACTATTGGTTTTAAAACCCGGATAATTGGTGTTTTGGCATCCTGGGGGCTCATCTCATCGAAAAAGCCCTAGAAAAATGTCTTGAAAATTTTTAACAGAATTCGAACCCACAACCTCTTGAGTATCTCTGGCTTTAAGGCAAACACGATAACCACTGAGCCATCAAAGCTCGTATGACAAGAAATCAGTTAATAAAAAAGGAGAAATTATATGGAACATTAGGGACCGTAAATTTTAATTGTTCAAAAGCAATGTGTGACAAAGAAATGCTTGACAGTTTACCCAGGAAATGAGAAACTGATTATTTAGCATCTGGAATTTGCTTAGGAAATAAAATGCACAAGTCAGCATTTAATAATGACAGATGGTGGGCAAAAGATATTTAGAAAATTGTCCATTTCAATTTAAATGAACCTTACAGTACTACTGGTTTCAATGGCGAAAAATTTCTTTTTAGTTTTATCAATGATTAAAGTAGCAAATATGGATAATAAAGTAGCGAAAGTTCAATGTATTAAGCTAAAAAATCGAGTTTATAGTTGTTCTGTTGACTATGTGTAATTAGTTGAGTGTAAGTCAGAAAAAAAAAAGGTTTAGATATGATAACGGCAAGGAGTATTTTAATAATGAGTAATTTTGCAAGAGAAAGAGATATATCTATTACCGTGTCTACCATGCCTACATGAATTAAATAGAATGGCAGAAAGGTAAAATAGAGATATCATGGATGTGTCTAGATGTTTACTGAAAAAATCAAGAGTAAATGATAGATTTTGCAAAGAAATAGTTGAAACAATAGCTTGTTCAAAAAATAGAATCATCACTAATATTGTTAAAAAAAAAAAACCTTTTCAAAATTATGTTTGGGAAAAAGCCTAGTATAAAGAAGTAAGAAACTTATGGAAGCAGAGTTTTCATTAGAATACTTAAGCAAGAGAAAGATTTAAAATGGAATAAAAAAGCAGATTTAGAAATTTCAATGGATTATGAAAATGTTAGTTATAGAGTTTTGATAAACAATAAATTAGTATTAGATAGACACGTTGCTATCATTAAAGATGGTACAAATTATATTGGTTGAAAATAAGGAGGTAACAAAGTAAAAATTAGATAAAGTGAGAAAAATTGTAAAACAAAAATGACGATTTAAATACAAACGAAAATTATAAAAATAAGAATTATAATTTTAGATGGTCAATTAGAGAGAAAAAACGCCTGATATACAAACATATAAAAATTTAGCACATAGAAATAATTTTTATGTAAATTACACAAATGGTGAGACACACCTGTTTTTTATAATGATGCTCTAACTCATAATAACACTGAAAAGTGGAAAAGAGCAATGGATAAGAAAAAGTATTGTTCGAACAAAGATAAAACTTGTATTTCTGTAAATAAACTCTATTATAAATAAGCTTTAGTTAAAAAAATAGGCTTATTCAAAAAGAGCTAATAAAATTTTTACGGCTTGATTAGTTGTTAAGGGTAATTAATAAAATTTTTTGATTCATGATATTCATTTACCAGTCACAACAATGCAAGCTTTAAAACTTTTACTCTCTTGCTGTTGTCAAACTAACTGAATTATTGAACAGAACGATGTGGAGATAGCGTTTTTCAATAAAAAAGTAAAATCATAAATATATGTAAAACACACAAGGCTATCAGGATAGCTAAAATAAGGTACTAAAATTAGATAAAGCGTTATATGCATTAAGAGAAAGCTCAAAAGCTTGGTGTGAATGTTCTGATACTTATTACACAGTTTATATTTTTTTAAAAGTAAAAATTATTATCGCTTATATATTTGTAATGACAGAAGTAATGATGTATATTGAATTTTTGTTGTTTATGACTTATTAAGTTGCTGTAAAAATAAAGAAAACTTAAATTTTATGAAAAGATAATTGTGTAAAAGATTTCAACTAAAAATTGAGGTAGAATAAGTATTTACTTAGGCACGAGCATCAACTATGACTATGAAAATAGAAAAGTAACTTTTGATGAGAAAAACTATGTTGAAACACTAGCAAAGAAACGTATTATAAATTCTAAATTATATGAAACTCCTATTGAACAAAATTTAAAACTGGAATTGTGCAATCAGCACATAATGAAATTAGGTACAGGAATGGAATTGAAGTTCTTTTAAACAATAATTCAGAAACTATACCTTATATCAGTTTTAGTTTTAATTATTTAAGTATATTAAAAAATTGTTATCTTAGTGTTTATTATAAATCTGCTGTGAGAATTTTTAAACATTTTTACGCCACAAAAGATTTTAAATTAGATTTTGGAAACAAATTTACTGATAATGTTATAGATTGTTATGTCAATGCCGATTGGGCAAAAGATATTTATGATAGAAAATCAACGACAGGTTATGTCATACGAATGTATGGAAATGTAGTTTATTGCAAATCTTTGAAGTAAAATAGTGTGACAAAGTTCTTGACACCAACTGAGTTTGTAGCGTTATCTGAGTTTGTAAGTGAACTGAAAGTTGTTAAAGATTTGTCAATTGATTTTAATATTAAAGTTTATGATCCAAATTATATGTAGTTTTAAATATTTTTAACACTCGTCATCATTT
The DNA here is from genome assembly GCF_036245765.1 of Copidosoma floridanum. Lineage (NCBI taxonomy): Eukaryota > Metazoa > Arthropoda > Insecta > Hymenoptera > Encyrtidae > Copidosoma > Copidosoma floridanum. Next base: position 7,039,355 of record NW_028321893.1, read on the forward strand.
TGAAAACAAAAGTTACGCGAAACACGAGAATTAAATGGTATTGTAAAAGTGGATTGAGAAAAATAATTTTTCTTACCAAAGCCTTAGGCAGAAATAAATTTGAAAGGTTTAGAAAAGTAAACTTATTTTTGACCAGTAATGAGCAACATGTATTGTGCGACATACGCACTATGAGTGCAAGATGATATGTATACGTATTTTGTATATCAATACAGTTAGAGAAGACAGAACATTGACGTTGCCACACATGCACGCTCTCGTTGGGTCTTTCTGTACAATGAGAAAATATTTTGTATTCCAATTTAATCCAATTCCAATTAAGTTATTATTATTAAATAAACCTGTTCATACATTAATAAGTGACCGTTTGTTGATTTACTTCTTCAAATTAGATATATTTATTATAACCAATGTAATCGTCAGTATAAGAGGTAATCTTAAACAACTTAAAAAACTGTTAAAACTTTTTGTTGGAAAAAAAAAGTATGCCAGACGAATGAAAATGAAAGTATTTGTTTACATATTGACGAACAAGAAACTTTTTTATTTAAAAGTTGAGTTCACAGACTAAAGTGGTATTTTAAAATAATGCTATTTTGACAAGTAAAAAAATCACAAACTCATTTTTACGTTATGTACAAGATGAGTTCTCGTAGTTTTTCAATTCGTCAATCACTAATAGCTTAAGATAACATCACTGTTGTAACTCCTGATTTACTCATATAATTACTCAATTAATAAAATAACAACGTTAGTACAATGACAATATTAGGGTCTCAGAAAACCATTTTTTTGTTTTAAAAAACCACGTAGTGTTTGCGAATCCTATACCATAAAAAACCATGAAGATTTCAACAAGACGGAAAATTTTCAGATAATATAGCCTTATGGTTTTTGTAAAGACAATCGTTTAATTTTATTAATGCTGTATAGAGAAGTTTAAATATCCTTACTCATACTTGTTATTCATGCATGTTTGACTAGTTCAATATAGAAAACATAAATCCATACAATTAAGATCTACACACCAACACTGTAGGAAACTTTCTAACCTTCTACAATAGTGTTTTTTATTTAACTTTTTATCTCATAAGAACAAAATCACGTTTAAAATTCTCAGATATTTGTTCAATTGAGTTGCACTATCTGCTCTCCGTCGTACATAATGAAATAGTTTTACTATTATATTTATCGTATCTCATTGCGTTCATTACAGAAACACAATTTATGATGAATTTTAGTAACTATACTGTCATTTTCTTAGTATCACGATGTACTTACTGCATATTAAAATATGGTACAAGAATCTTTGAAATGTATTTATAAACTCAAAACCTAAAACTAACAAGCTGCAAGTTATACTTAACTTACAAAAATCAGTACTAAAATTCCTTACTTAGATATTTATCAAATATTTATCACTTTATTAAGATTAAGGTAACAGTAGCATTTTAATACATTCTAGTTAAAAAAAAAAAAAAAAACCTATGAATACATAGTAGTTGTATAAAATACCGATTTTGATGATGGGAAGTAACCACAAAAGAGGTTCTAGGAGTTTTTTTTTTGTTAAAGTCGATTCGCAAGATATCTCTTGAAAATACACAAGGCTTTCTTGATTGATGGGAATCAGTTACTGGCAAAGATAGTTGTGAATGAGGAGTAACGCCATGCTCAGAAAATCTGTTTTGTATATCATTTGAACTTGATATTTGTAAACTGGACAAGTTAAGTAATGCTGGTGAAAGAAGTATAATAGGAACATCTTCGTATTCATTAGCAGGTATTTTTATCTTGGAACAACATCGTACACAAATTGTCCTATTGCACAGCTTGCAGCAACGACTTTGTGGTCCAAATAATCCAAAACGAGTTTTCAGACACAAGAAACATACTTTTCGTTTTTGTACGTCTTCTTTAATATGATTTTCCTCAGGCAATGATTCTTCTTCAGCTCGAGTCAAGACTTTTCTTATGTGAATAACTTCTTTCAATGTCAATGAACTGCCATCATCATACAGCATTTTCAATATTGCATGATTATACTGAAAAAAATTAAAATTCAAGACTTATCAAAGATTTTATTCAACATATCGTATTAATATGCAAAGTATACATTATGTAGTTACTATTTCTTATGAAAAGTAAATAATCGCTTGAGCTGTAGCTTTGCTTTTCGTAGTGTTATTTTTACTCAAATCTATACACTGTTTTCATGTAAATCTTTTCATAACTAGCGCAAATTGTCCTGACATTTAGATTTCCAGAAATGAAAATTCGAGCATAATCGCTATAAAAAATTTACAAATAGTTTTTAAGAATAATAATTTATTATAAAAATGTACCTTCCATGAAATGATACTGTGTACAAAGGTGGTGCTATTATCGTTGGAATGAGTATATACTTACGTTAATTAAGTATGGTTTTAATAAATTTATTAACATTTAATAACTGAATAATAATGAACAATACATATAATAGCACAATAAAATACAAACACTATGGAGGCTGGCCAGTACAAAATTATGCACTTCAAACAAATCATCCGATAGTTTCAAAACAACTGCCTACTGCCTATGCGGATTACATCTACAGTGTCACGCTCACATTACTTTAACACTTTTGTTCTTAGTCCATATTTAACACCCAAAATATAATTATATCTCAAAAATGAAGACAAACCATCCTGTAGTACCGCTTTGTTTGATAGCACAGTAGTACATGCTAGTAGATGTCCCTTCAGGACGTTTATTACATATCTATTTTTTTACAAATATTATTCAAGCAACAAAAGTATACTAAAAATACTTTAAAAAATACCCCCAAACAGTTGCAGATGGTTCAACGGTCCTCTTTTTCACATATTTAATTTTTAAAATTTGCAATGTAACATGTAACCTTATGGAAAAATCATTTAAAATTGCATTTATAAGATCTGTTTAAATTTCCCAATTTTTGTTTGTATAAAAGATTACTTTTATATAAACCTATAAACCTACTTCATTTTCAAGTAGATCTTAAATTTTTTTTTTTTTTTTTTTTTTTTTTTTTTTTTTTTTTTTTTTTTTTTTCTTTGCGTGTGCGTAACAACGTGAAAGCAAGTTCATTCATGTGAGAAAAATAGTTTTCAGCGTTCCTGCATATATTTGCGCTTCTTCCACCTCTCTAAAATTTGTTCTCAATTACAAAGCAAAAATTGCCAAAAAAATAAAACGCAATAAAAAGCAGTTGATGCATTTATACAGTACGGAAATTTTTTTTTTAAGTATGAAAATTCTAAAAAAGTGTGAAAAAATTGTATCAACAATTACCTCCTTATTGTAAAAGTAATTAATTAATTATAAGTAAAAAATGTATATTAATGCAAATAAAAGCTGCTCTGCTGGTATATAATTAGTTCTAAATTTTTGAAAAAACTATGTACCAAAAAATGTATATTAATAATTAACTAACTTATTTAATAAAATCAAAGGTGAAACTTCCAAACACTTGCTCCACAGTCAAAAATCAATAATAACACAGTATAAAAAATTGGTTATTGGAGCATGACTTTATTCATACAACTAACATAAAAGCAAATATTTCGACGTCATGCTGACGTCATCCTCAGGGCAACTAACAAAATATATAAACAATCATAAATTTATAATATCCAAAACAAATCATAAATTACTAAGAAAAGTTAAATATAATTACCAATGTAAGTGTTAGGATAACACGTGGCATTGCAAACGGAGCAAAAATTATTAGAACATAATGATTAATGTGAAGAAATTACGTTTAATAAAAAGATTTTTGCTTTCACGAGGAACATAGTCAGAAACATTAAATTGCAAGACCATAAACAAAATATAAGAAAGTAGACGCATATGTGAAATATGTAACAAGGTACACTGTAAGTACTATAGTGAGGAAAAATCAAGGATGTTAAACTACCAATGAAATGTGTGTAAAATGTATAAAACTTATTGAACGCATGAAAATGTATACTACACGTGTAAAAAGACTAAATATTGTTTTCGCATAACTTTTCGCTTAATATCTTGTAAAAAATTTTTGTAAGAGACATGCAGTTTGATGGTATCAATCTGTCTATTTACATTATTATCATAAACAAAAACATGTATAATTTCAGAAAATTCACTTTTAAATCTATTCTCCTCCCGGTCCAAAATTCTAACATTATTAAAATCATATGTATGTTGAAATTGTATTGAATGAGAAGCAATGGCAGATTTATTATCATGGTTTTTGACCATTTGTAAGTGTTCACTTATACGAATGCCAAGCAATCTCTTACGTTGACCCACATAGCAAATACCGCATTCACACAGAATTAAATAAATTATGCCCCCCTTTTGAAGTGTAGGAGTTTTATCTTTACCTAATCGTATAATATCAGTAAATTTATATGAATTAGAAAAAATTATTCTAATATTAAATTTAGAAAAAATCTTACGTAAAGAACTTTGTAAGCTCTAAAAATACGGAAATACAATAAAAGGTGTTCCAGAACAAGAATTGCAGTACTTACAGTGTACCTTGTTACATATTTCACATATGCGTCTACTTTCTTATATTTAGTTTATGGTCTTGCATTTTAATGTTTCTGACTATGTTCCTCGTGAAAGCAAAAATCTTTTTATTAAACGTAACTTCTTCACATTAATCATTATGTACTAATAATTTTTGCTCCGTTTGCAATGCCACGTGTTATCCTGACAGTTACATTGGTAATTATATTAAACTTTTCTTAGTAATTTATGATTTGTTTTGGATATTATGTATTTATGATTGTTTATATATTTTGTTAGTTGCCCTGAGGATAACGTCAGCATGACGTCGAAATATTGGCTTTTATGTTAGTTGTGTAAATAAAGTCATGCTCCAATAACCAATTTTTTATACTGTGTTATTATTAACTTATTTAATGTAAAAAAACCAATTAAATAAAAACATAATAAATGGTAATTGACATTGAAAATAAGTTATGAACTGTACAACATTATGAAGTAATCGGTTTTTAATTGTCGGGCCTGCTCTTAGCAGAGTGGGTTAGGGGCTCGCCCAATTTGCAAGAGGTTGGATGTTCAAATCTCTTGGAAACTGTTTTTGAAACGAAAACTTCTTTAGGCGCGTTAGACAATTTTGAATCCAGACAAACTCTTGGTTTCGCGTCAGATTACTCTCATTTACAAGCAAGGCGATCCCTGCAGAGAGTCACGTGTGAACGTAGAACGCAATTATAGAAGTATAACTTCAAAAATAAAAAGAGACACATAAAAAGTAATCTCATTACAGCATGACGCAATTAATGTGTTAAAGTCTGAAATGATTTAAGAATTAATTTAATATTTATATGAACTTATATGAACTTTGCTAAATAATGTTTCAAACTACGCATACCCAAATAAGATATTGGTAGATCAAGTAGTATTTTTTTTATTGCTTTCGTTGGGGGTACTAGGTTGGACAATAATACTTAAATAAATCATGAATGTGATAAAGATATTACGATTTTACAGTATTACGCATATAAATTATCTTTCAGATCTGACATCAACAAATTCAGTCCATGCTGTATCCCTCAAAATTGATACAACTATTTTGAAGTTATACTTCTATAGGCTCGTTCTGCCCTATAGGGTAAATCAACGATTTCAGATTGGTCACCTTGAGAAAAAGTGCAATGGAAGTGAATTTTGCTTGACTCTTTCCCTTTGCCACACTCCTCTTGACGTACCTACCCCTCATCCCCTTTCAGCACAGTACACCACACAACATGACGGCACCACACTTACTGCTGCATACGTTTTAAATTTTATTTCTTATTCTTGGAAGCAATTTCTAAGAGAGAAAAAAAAAAAAAGGAAAACAAAAGGTGTGGGTTTCGGGACCCACGACAAATGTAAAACATTAAAGAATATGTTATTCAACTTGGAAGTATTTGATTGTCTATGATGAAAATAGCAGTTTACGACAAATAAGTGTCATCATCTCCAGGGTTATTTTGCAGCCCGAGGGACTTAAGAAACATGGCCTGAAGGACATAAGCCAGCCATGGAATAATGGTGGTTATGTGGCAAATCCTATTTTTTCTATCAAGCTCACACCAGCCTCTCAAAAACGCGCGAGGTAGGAGAAGTATTTAATATTTAGACTCCAAATAATCTTCATTTCATATTTTTATATTTAAAAGACAGTTTATTTGTAAATATGTATTTTGATAAGTGAATGTTACAGATGAGGAGAAAGAAAATTATGTTTATTTTATTTTATTTTTTTATCATTAACGTATAAGCAACGAGAACGAGAAAAAACAATAATAGACGGCGAAGAGTATCTATACTATCTACGTGTACAAAGGTTTATACATCAGTTGTACAAACGTTCGTGTGAATTACTTTCTCTGTCTCTCTGTTTCTTTTTAAATTCAGATACCTGTTTACTGTTCATAGTAACGCACGTACGTGAATTTCGTTGGGTTGGCTCTTTACTATAGACGGGTTAAGATGGAGTTGGAATAAAGACAATTGGAAGCTTAATTTTTCCGATTTTTGCGTATTGTTTCTGTATTTCTAGGGCTCAATACTTTATTGAGAATGGAGGATAGACCTGGAGAAAGCTGCTACCCTAGTAGCATATCTTAAGTTTTGGGAAGCATACTTTTCTTACGCAATTTTTATGCAACTGCGTAAGAAATGCGTAACAAGGGCTCTGGTCTGCTTCTTAAAACTTACGATGTGCTTCTCGGGTACTTTGTACCATGTACAGAATTTGAAGCATGGGTTTGACCTACAAAAATTTATGACTATAGTACTACTCATGTGCAAAATGCCTAAAAATGTGTAATATACAAATTCATCTAAGAGTACTACTGTATTGCATATTTATACCGTATGTATACATAACTGACTCAGGAGAGTTCATAAAGAAACTTTTATCAATTTCAAGAAATTAACTGTGTAAACAGTTATATTTTTATCATTTCTCTATAAAACAATCGCAACACATGTAGAATGTTAATTAATACCTCAGTTCCAGATTATAAAAAAACAATGCTCATGTTATGCATACCAAGCGTCTTACTCTTCAATCAACTGTCTGAATCTTAAAAAAAAATTTTAACAAAAAGCACAAAACAGTATCGTTTTATCGTACCGATATTATAACTGATTTTTGTACTTATAAGGTTAGGAATTGTTGAATATATATTCATTTAGTCATATAGAAAAACAACTGATCATGAAAATATATGCAGCTTAATAATCTGATGTTTATGCAGACGAGTGCGAGCAGGAGAAAACGTTAAAGTACTACAGGGGTAAGTTAAAATAACGACGCACATTTCTTTTTAAGGTTCCGATACTCTGAGAATCAATTTCATTGAAGGATCGATTCTTTGACGAAAATATCTGGACAAGCTTATTTACGACTTAAAAGTGTCTAAAGACGTTCTTAGGACAATAATTGATTTTTCCAGTGTCCAGAAGAGCATTGTAGAAATAAGTGAAGTAACCGACCTCACAAACTGAGTTGATGCAATTTATATTAATTTATAACAGTATTTATTCAGAACATAACGCTTTTCATTACAAACCAAGGCTCAATTACAATTATTGAATTTCAAGAAATAAAACAAGTCAAAATATAAGCTGATTGATTGGCAACTTGCAGAGAAAAGAAATATAAGTGATATATATATAAGAAAGTTCACATTTTTCTCTCAGATTTTTTAATTATTTAACTTAAACTCATTTTCTAATTTTGATAAGATAAGAACTTTAAAAGAGGATATGATTTGAATAGTGGCTAAAACTAAACCGTAAACTAAGAGTATAAAATAAAAATGTTCATGGTCTAGTCAGTAATGATATGACACTTATTGATAAAACTATCAATTCTAGTAAATGCTATTTATACTATTTAGTAAATATTAAAAAAAAAAAAAAAATGAATATAGTTCTTACGATTAATTCAACTCATAAAATAACTTTTTGTCATATCTGACAGTTAAACTTGTTGCTTATATCCACTTACAGCTAGTAAATTTTTCTTCCTACATGCTGGTATTTTTACTTTTTCTGTGTATCAAACTGTTATAAGATATAAGCAAACTGAACTTAAAAACACAATTTTACACAATTTCGACATTGATAGACCACTCACAAATAATCTTAACTATTTTTTTTAAATCAGTGGGCTCAATGACATGTAATTAAAAAAAAATGCCAATTATAGATCAATTTTCTAATTCAGAAGTTTCTCGGTTGGTGTCCACAAATGATAAGAACAAAGATTGTATTGGCGAGATTGATGTTCATTTTATATTTTTATATTAAAAAGACAGTTTATTTGTGAATAAATTTTTTTACCAGTAAATACTACAGATTAGAAAAAAGCAAATCATGTTAATGTTTTTTTTTTTTTTATTAACATGTATACAACGAGGACGAGAAAGAACAACCGCTACTACTTATGGAGTGCAGTACTTCATTAAACAGGTAGCTAGTTAAACATTTTTGTTAAAAAGTGACTGGCTGCTCTTTTTTCCTCATCACTTTGAATAATCAATTTGTATCTGAATTAAATAGAAATAAATCAATTAACAACAAATAATACACATCGAAGAGTATATTGTTAATGTTTTTTTTTTTTTATTAACATATATACAACGAGGACGAGAAAGAACAACAATACACAGCGAAGAGTATATATACTACTACCTGCCTACACATAGGTTCATAAATTAGTTTAACAAACGTTCGTGTATATTACTTTCCATGTCTCTTTTAAGATACCTGTTTACTGTGTGGAGTTGTGCACGTCCGTGAATTTCGTTGGCTCTTCATGGAAAATGGGTTAATATGGAGTTTAAATAAACACAATTGCAAGAGCCTAGGGAAATTTTAAATTATGGTCGAATCTTTATATTTTAAAACAATCCTGTTTACAAAGAAAAAATTTTGTTTAAATGATAAAGAAATAATACTAATTGTAATATTTATTAATCATTTTCAACAAACACAAAATATTTGAAAAAATCTGTATGAGTACAATAGAGAGACAGAGAGACAGGGACTGGCGAGTGTGACAGCAGACGATCAACAACTTAAAATTAAAAGATTTTTATCAATAAGCACAAAATTAAAAGTGCTTATTGATAAAAAAAATTTTTCCTTTGTTAAGTGATGACTTGCGTAAATGAATAAATTTTCCATTTTTATTCCGTTTTATCTTATATTTATTCCCTCCATGGTAAGATTTTGACTCTGAAAAGAGTCTTACTTAACGAAAGTCGTCACCTAACAAAGCTGACTATGTACTTCGTGGGTCTCGGAAGTGTCAAGTGATAACCGAAGCGAGCCACCAAGCCTAAACACATTAAGTCAGCAAGTACCGGCCACATAGCCACCAAGCCAAAGAAGTTTAACCTAAACTTCGTGCAAGGTGCATTTCTTTGAGTAACGGCTTAGTTAGTAGCCCGCTACTACTTATGGAGTGCAGTACTTCATTAAACAGGTAGCTTGTTAAACATTTTTGTTAAAAAGTGACTGACTGCTTTTTTTTCCTCATTACTTTGTATGATCAATTTGTATCTGAATTAAATATAAAAATGGCTATAAATAAACAGAAAAAAGAACCACCAGACGACGGATTGACAGCAACCAAGTATAATACAAACAAAGAAAATAAAACTAGGTGTTCGATCTTTTATCATTCTTATACATATATATATATATATATATATATATATATATATATATATATATATATAAAACAAAAATCATATTACACTAAAGAAAGTAAGCAACCGAATAGTTGGATATACTGCTGGTCTCATGGCCCATCAGAAGTTTACAAACATCCAGCTTTCACTGGATGATGAAAATAAATAATTATGATTTATCATTCAACAGCCCTGCACGCTGGAGTTTTTATTTTTTCTGTGTAAGACATTATTTTATTAAGACATAATTTTACACAATTTCGACATTAATAGACCACTCAAAAATAATCATAACTATTTCTTTTGAAATTGGCAGGCTCAATTACATGTAATACAAAAAACGCCTTATTATAGATCAATTTTCTAATTCAAAAGTTTCTCGGTTGGTGTCCATAAATAATAAAAACAAAGATTGCATTGACGTGCTACATAGCACGATTGATAAGGTCCCCGACTACGAATCCTGAAGATGTAGTTCGATTCTAAGAGTCAGTATAGTTTAAGAATCTTATTTACACATGTATAATATATAATTGCGTACGTGTACGTATGCGCAACATATACAATACTTATATGATATTCAATTGATACATACTTTTCTACATAGCTATAATAATACGGATAGTACTTTTTTTAAGCGAGAGGGGCAACAGTCAGCGCGTGCAGAAAGAGACAGAGAGCGGAGTCGAGCCAAGTTTAACTAGAGATCGTGCCATTGCATGGGTCGCTTTATCTCGTCGCTTGAACCCCCAAGCGGACCGATAGATGTTTTACATCAAAACACGCTCACACTGAACAAAGCGATGCTAAATACAATTTAAATATACTAATATTGTATCAAGTTTAGAGGTTTGGGAGCAATGATGAAATATCTTCAGCCACTTGACACAAGCAATAGGAAGATGTTTCGAAACTATCGGAAGATTCGATGGAAGTGCATAGTTTTGTAGTGGCCTTCTCCATGTTATTTATATTGTAAGGTGCCAAAATATATTGTTTATACTTGTTCAGTTATTAAATACTCAACTTCTTATTGAACTCACACCCAACTTACGAAAGTATACTTATTCTAACGATAGTTGCACCACCTTTGTATACAATATCGATTTATAGAAAGTATATTATATTTATAATTATTTTGTTTGCCATATACTGTTATAGAAGTATGACTTTCGTTGGTGGACTATGTTACGGGCAGTAACGTGTAAGAATACTATGGCTTTAATGAGGAACTGCCGTCATCTAAATTTTTTTATGACCATAACAGGTGGTTGAAAATATAATGAATTAAAAAGTCCTTTGAAAACATCCAAAAAGTACGACATTACATATAACATACTAAATATAACTGGTAGATTCTTATTTTTCGCGATATTACAGTTTGTTTAAAAGGCATGATAGTGTGAGCAAACTAGATAAAAACTACCCCTCTTTGATGAAAATCCAGACTGGACCAAAAAAACATTATTTTGTATCGATCTCAAGTCCTACAACAAATGTAACTATTATCACACAAAAAAATGTCAGCAAAAGGTCTAAAAAAATGGTAAAAATGGCCAAATCAGGTTTTTCGCTTTTATCGAAAAAGATGTGATTCGGCTGAAAAAACTTACTGCATAAAAAAGATGCGCAATTTTAAAACGAACAAAACGAGCCCTGGTAAACCCAAATCAGCCTTATAGTTTTCCCGCAAATTACCAAAAAGTGCCAATTTCACCCTGTTTTTCAGTATTTTATAACTGGAGTTCTAATTATTATTTTGACTCCAAATTTTAACAGAACATAGAATTTATGATTTTTAACAAGCCTTCAAAATTTCAAGACGAAATTGGGCTTTTTTTCAAATCGTCGAATAAAATAAAAAAAAGTTCTTGAGAAAAATAGCTCTATAAAAGTTGTTAGACTACGTAGAACAATTTTTCAAAATGTTTTCTCTTATAAAGATGTTAATCTTACAGTGGTTAAATTATCGTATCTCTAACTTTTTCGTAAGTACCCAAAAAACGTATCGGTGAATAGTGTTTTTTCGTAAAGTAACAGCGGTGGCTCGCAGTGGCATTGGATTAGCACGGCACTGCAAGGAAGTTGGCGTGGCCTAAATCGGCGGCACACTCAATTCAGCGCTGTCGCCAGCCACCGCCACGCAGCTGGTATTTTACCAAAAAACACTATTTTCTGATACATTTTTGATGTACTTACGAAAAAGTTGGAGACACGTAAATTTGACCAGTGTTAGATTAACATCTTATTAGGAAAAAACCTTTTAACAAATTATTCTATGTGGTCTAACTACTTTTTAGAGCTATTCTTCGGAAGGATATTTTTTTAGTTTTTTAACGGTTTGCAAAAAGTTTACATCCGATCGTCTTGAAATTTGGTAGGTTTCTTAAGAATCGTGAAATCCATGTTTTGTTAAAATTTAATGTCAAATTATAAATTAGAACTCTAGTTATAAAATACCGAAAAACAGAGTGAAATTGTCACTTTTTGGCCATTTGCGGAAAAACGGTAAGGCCGATTGGGGTCCACCAGGGCTCATTTTGTTCCTCTTGAATTTGCGCATATTTTTCATACAGAACGTTTATTTAGCAAAATTACAGCTTATTCGATAAAAACAAAAAACCTAATTTGGCCATTTTTACCATTTTTTTGGACCTTTTACTGACACTTTCGACATAACGTTATCTTTTAATAACATTATATCCTGATAAGAAAATTATTAAATTTTAAATATTCTGATGTAATTAAATTTGCCAAAACACCTCACAAACGTTAAAGTTAAAATAAAATGTGTTAATTTATACGTAATATATAGTTTTATTAAAAAAAAAATTTGTTATTGTATACTTAACAAAAACTGCGTATTAAAATAAAACTTTTAAACCATTAGCAATTCCAGCAGTCGGTATACTTTTTTATTCACTGGATATGATTGTTATATTAACCTTGAGTACTGTGCATTACTAAAAAGAAAAGAATACATTTCAGATTATATTCGTAAAGGAGGTGATAAGGTATTAAAATAATCATAGAAAAGAAGTACAAGTTATCAAATTTATGATGTGTTAACTAAATACGTTGACGTTGGATACTTAAATCACATAGAAGCCACACGAAAATTTCAAGAATTTCCAACATGTAGTGGAATGTATACAGTTACTTATCTATTAGTTTATCAAAAGAACAAAACAACTATGTTTTTAGTAACTGAATTAGAAAAATCCATTAATAAGTAGGTATTTCTTGTGACAGCTCTGTTTGAACCAAATTAAGTAAACAGTTGTTTGGAATGTTTAATATCTTTTTATTCCTAAATTTTTAGTTCTAAAGAACACAAAAAAAGTAAATGAAGATGACAATAATACTTGTAAAAAAGAATATTATTATAGGTGGATTAAATATTTGAACAAAGAGGTTTACGTATCGAATATATACGAATATATTTAAACAATCATAATGAAAATTTTAATGAACCTGCTGTTATTATACATATAATAAAGCACAATTCCCATATTAATAAAATTTTTGGAGAAGCAGTGTCTGTTGTAAGATCATGTCATTAATAAAAATTTCTTGCGTGGTTTTAATTTAATGTGAAATAGACAAGGATTTGAAAAATAAAAGAATAGCGCACTCATTTAGTATTAGATTTTGTGTTTAATAAATAAAACAAGAATATTTTAATTTACTCACATTTTTATATATCTTTACATCATAGCAAAAAAAAGACAAACAGCATAACGTATTGCACAAGACTGTTTAAAAGATTGTCTTCTCAATCAGAGTATGGAAACATTTTTTCATTGAATATGTGAAAATAAGCAAAAACTTTTTTTGCTGGGGATCCTGGTTGTACAGGAAGTAAGCTTGTGTATACCACATTTATTTATTATTCCACTTAAACCGATGATAAATTTTCTTAATAGCATAGAATTGTATTGCCTCACTATTACTTCCAAAAAGAATGACAAGTCATGGAATGTCTGATTTTAAATTAAATTTGACAATGGCTTAAGTGTACTGTTGAAATAACAATTAAAAAAGCAAAAATTGTAAAAATACCATCTAACTATTTAAGATAACGTAGAAATTATCGCAAAGAAAGTTTTAAAAAAAGTTAATCAAAATAGAAACTAAAAATGTGAAATCATTTAGTATCCTAACAAAATGGTACATAGATAATGTATGTTATGAGCTACTTTGTAAGTGCACTATTTGCAATTTTCACGTGCTTGGAATTCGTGATATGTACAAGAGTAAATACGCAGTGAGTGTACACAATCAGCCACATGAGGAAAATAAGAAAAAAATTTTTTTCCTGTTATTTTGACTTATAATATTTTTTACCGAAATACTGGACTGCCTTTGATCAACCTTACACAAATTTGAATATTTACGTTTAATTGTTTATTTTTGTATACTGTTGCTCACTGCTTTCAAGTTTCGCCCAGATGCGTAAGCACTCCTCCTCTCATCCCTTTGAGAGCGAGCTGGCCTCCGAAATTCTCCGTTATTTTAATTCTTTTTTCTTCTCCTATGCCCTTTTGTCTTCTAGGGGAGTTGTCCTCACGGACCTGTCCCTTGCAGGAAGGTTAGGTTTGAGTCAGTAGGAACACCGGGTGAATCCGACACTACCACTGGATTAGCTGGGGTGTCTATGAAGATTGTTCCCTCCCCGCTCCATCAAACAAAAAAAAACATTGCTCACTACCTAGGAGGCAGATAGATGAACTTTATACATATAAACAGTTAATAGTTCTTGCATTTTTAAAGCTAAGAGTAAAATGACAAAATTTATTATAAATAATTTAACTTCTTTTATTTGTGAGTATAAAAATTGCAGTGTGACAAGCTTTTTTTCGTTAATATTAGTAATGAAATCATTCTATTCACAAACAAGTGTGATCAAAGAATGCTATTCATACTATTTCAGAACAGGTATTAAGATCCAAGCAAAGTTCTAAGAATAAAGGTAACATGCGAATAGTTCTTTTTTGTTGCACGTCTTACAATGCAGAGCTTTTTATTTGCTTTAGTACTATATTCTAATAATTGTGTTATGTCTTACTTATTCTATTACATCATTTATCTACTATACTTAAATTTTTTATTAGTATCACTTTTGCACTGAATTTCAAATTTAATTTATAAGGCGAAAGACATTGACTTATATTATTTAAGACTGATTTTGGAAAATTTGTACAAACGTTATCATCACATTCATAAACATTATTATATGTTGCTGTATCTACACTTTGATAATTGGAAGTTTCTCCTTTGACAAAATAATACTATATTATTAAAGAAGTATGTACATATATTATGTGTTATTTACATGATATTTTTAAAATTAGAATCTGAATCTTCACCGAATGTTTTAAAATATACATTTTCTATCAGCCATTTTTCTGAAATGATTAAAGACCTCACATTTACATTTATATAATTTCATAGTTTTAAAACTAAGCGTTATTTTAACAAAAATTATAACTTTATTTCTGAATCACAAAGGTTCTTGCCCAAAAATGTTGAACAGGTTGAAAAAAAAAAACCGTAATCCCCCTGTTCCAACCCCTGACACAGCCAACTTAGCCACTGCGAGCTTAAAAATATAGTTCTAAAATTTTGATGATGGTTGCAGATTCACATATGATACATTGCAAAATAAACAACAGTACAGTAGTGCATTGTCAATTTTTTGGTGCTCATTTAAATAGGCATCGTTTGTGGCTCATTTATGGCATTAATATACCCCTTTTGTGGGAGTTGTTCTGCGAATTGACGAGTTCTCCGTTCCCCTGGTCGAGAGGTATCATGACCCAACAGCAGTTGAGCCGGAGATGCCCCAGTGGCGGCGTTAGGGCGATTTCTTAATTGGTATAATACTCTCGGTAAGTGTACGTCCCATTTGTTGTGAGATTGCCCGTGCAAATGTAGACGAAGGCCCTTCTTAATCTCCTGGCTTCGGCGCTCCATAGGATTGGCTTAAGGAGGAATAAATGGGAGTAGTCCAATGTTGAATTTTCCAACGCATACAAGCGTCTTGCCAGTATTGTCCGATGAATTGTCGTCCATTGTCCGTTAGGATGACTCGAGGATATCTCCACCGACCAAAAACTTCATCCTCCAGGAGCTGGGTAAGCCAGGGTGCCTCTGATGAACCCAGAGAAAAGGCCTCGACCCACCGACTGAAGAGATCCGTGACAACCAGTATGAAACGTCGTCTCCTAGAGCTCTTTGGATATGGACCCATTAGATCAATGGCTATGATCTCCCATGGGTGTTTGGGCTGATGTGGTCGCATGGTACCTGGAGCAGTGATTGCTCTTTTCTAGTATTAGCACAGCCTACAGTCCCGGACAAATTTCTTGATTTCGGCGCTCATCCCAGGCCAATAGTGGTAACCTTTGATACTGCGAGCCGTTTCCTCCATTCCTGGATGTCCCGCGTGGTGAGTGTGGAACTCATAGAGCACTCGGGGTACCATGTTTTGGGGCACATAGACCTTCCAACTTAAGTCCTCCGTTGGTCGCTGCCATATCAAACTTTTTATGTTAGGCCGTGAACAGCCACGTGAGGGAAAAAGCGTTACGAAAAAACGTAGCCACCCACCCTGTAGCCCAAGCCCTCTCCTTAATTTTCTCTTCAACACTCTCTCCCTCTTCCTCCGTCTCTCTTTCTTTCCCATGTACTCTGCTTGCTCCCTTCCCCTCACGCTGCTACTATATATATACATATATTATAGGTATGTAAGTAAGTGAGTATGTATACATTCTAGGTATATGAGTAAGTTAGTATGTATAACTCTACGCTACAACTCAACCTCAACACTAAACCGATGCGCTTGCTCAAGCTCAAGTAAAGCTATCGAGAAAAGGGAATAGAAGAGAAAAACAACAGCTATACCTACATACTAGAGGCAAAGAATGTATATTGTATACATATATATATATATATGATCGATGGTCGTATGTATGTATGAGTTTCACGTTTCAGTCATTATACACATGTTCATATGTATACATGTATATAAAAAACGTGCGTACAGTATTCCCTATCTCAAGTTATGACGTCAATAATGACGTCATGTGTGACATCACAAAATACGTCATTCATGATGTCATGAATGACATCACATGAACGGCAATATGACGTCATGTACGATGTCGCTAAAGACGTACTCCACGACGTCTCAAAAGACGTCATTTACACAAGTTGTTGTTGAACAAAAGGGTGTTTGAAAGCATTTGATGGCCTTGTAGGTTATCCATCAGGATTGTAACACTAAAACAGAGGAATTTGAAAAGTTTTTGAATTTAGAAAGTTTTTTTCCAATTTGAGAACATTTTTTTTTTCCTATAAAAAATACTTGAACCTCCCGGTTTTAGTGTTTCCATCCTGATGGTAGCACCTACGAGGCCATCAAGTGCTTTCAAACAGCCCTTTGTTAAACAACAACCTATGTAAATGACGTCTTTTGAGACGTTGTGGAGTACGTCTTTTGTGACGTCGCAAGTGACATCATATTGACGTCAATGTGATGTAATTCATGACGTCATGAATGATGTATTTTGCGATGCCTGAAATGACGTCATCGTTGACGTCATAACTTGAAATATGTATTATGTGACAACCTTACTTTTGAAAACAAGAAACGCTATACCTTGACGGGAAAGCAAAATTGGCTAAAAATAACAATTTTAACGGGTTACCCAAAGGCAAACTACGTCGTTAAAATGCACAAATATAGAGAAGTTGGAGTATGCACAAAACATAACTTTAATTATTTATTTTTGTGACTGAATCTTGAAAAAAACGGGTAAGATAAATCATAGTTTTCATACTGTATTTAGAAAATGAATATAGACATAAACAAAATCTTTGAAAAACTCTTCTAACAACATAACCATTCAAAATGTGAAAAACAGTCACATCTTGAAAGGGAATCCAGATAGGCCGAAAATGATTCCACGTATAGAAAATAATTATTGAGGTACAAAAATATATTTTACATGGATTTATACAAACAATCATAATAATTATAAAAATAGTAAGCCATATTTGAAAGG
Organism: Copidosoma floridanum; assembly: GCF_036245765.1. Classification (NCBI taxonomy): domain Eukaryota; kingdom Metazoa; phylum Arthropoda; class Insecta; order Hymenoptera; family Encyrtidae; genus Copidosoma; species Copidosoma floridanum. The sequence goes on from NW_028321893.1 coordinate 7,057,155, forward strand.
TGGAGCTACATCCTACGTATCCTAGCTACAAATTGATTAATTTTCTATTATTTATTATATTTCATAAGAATAATTGTCACGTGACAAAACCTGTACTCTTGTTATTAATTTTGATATTCGTAAAAATTAGTTAGCAGGACGTGTTAGTTTTAATATTAATCATAAATAGTTCTAGAAAACGAATTAATTAAATTAATACAACTTTAAAATAGCTATTTGTCTCTTATTTTCCTTAATCTGCATAGTGAATTATTCTACTTTTACGGTAGACAAAATAAAAAAAAAATTTATTTGTCAGTATACAATTATTCTAAGAAGAATTGATAGTACATATACTTATGATGTCATATTAAATGCACGAATTTTTTATATAAAAGTAATTTTTGTCCCGCAGAACTGGACAAAAGTACCTTTTTCGGGGCACTTTGATGAAAATTTTTGTTTTGTCCGGCATTACATGACCACAAATTAGTGAACATATTAATATACGTATGTCATAGCAAACATGGAGGTACTTAAAATTTTTTAGTCACATGTTACATAAATATATGTATTTCATGCACGCACGGGCTCGAATACGTAACAATAATGAAATTTTCACTATTTTTATATTGGATTCTCAAGGATCTTTTAAAATAACGTGTAATCTAATTTTTTCAGTTTGTATCATACCAAGTTTAATAACATTTGAGTTAGAAGTATCACTTCTGCCAGAGGTCCTGAGACCCACACCTAGTTTTTTTTTTTGAGTTGAAAATAACTAAAACTCTTAAGCAAGTACATTTTGTGCATAATTAGAATTTTAATTAAATAAATAGAAGCATACACAAGTCAAGGTTAAGCTCCGGTTCATACTATGAACTTTTATAAGATATCACTTTGACGGGTAATATTATATGTTTGCTGAGTTAGATACTTCGTTTTGGACCATAAGATTATGAGTTCAAGACTTAATGTCGCCACTTTCTTTTTCCTTACACCTGCGCCGTAAGTTCGTTGCATCTGACCCGACTTCAAGCTAAAAAAAGCTCCATAACAGTCCTGCCTCATGTGCGCAGAACCATGTGCACAGATATACGTATATAATTATATATTATAGCAGCGCGCGGTGGCTCAGTCAGCTAGGTCCTGGATTGGCACGCGGGGGACCGTGGTTCGATTCCCGGTCAGTGCGACTTTTTTGGGCAAGTACCTCTGTGATTTTTTACATGTGCTTTTTCACCACGCAATGCTCCTCGAGGAGAGTTTAGGCGACCTTCTCGCAGCAAAAATTGCCTAATTTTCCCCTACCACCCTCCCAGTAATAGGAGGGCTCCCATCCCTCATCCCTTCCTTCTCCCAAGTGCTAAGTGCCCATATTAGTGCCTTTATTAGAGGAGCCAGACGTAGAGCACTCTAATGTAATAAAAAAAAAAAAATTATATATTATGTAAGGAGGAACAGCAGCAGCAGCAGACGTTATGTTATATACATGTATGGCTAATAAACGTGTATAACCCTTGTTTAATGAACTGCTTAGCTCACTCGAAACTTAGTGAAGAAAGTCTCGAGTAGAGAGCGTCAGCAGGATTATGATTTAATAAGTATTGTGGTATGAATGGTTATCCAAAGGGAAGCAATGACGAAATAAGAAGTTGGATGCGTATCTTAAATCAACAAACAACTATAATCTTAACAAAAGAATTCAACTACATTCATCCAAAAGAAATACGATTTACATTGCTTTAATTTTGTTAAGTTGTGCAGAAGAAACAACATCAATGTTTAAATACAACTAGAAAACGCTGATTTTCGATTTAAAGAGAAAGGAACTGTTTTGAATGTAAAACTAGGCTCACCAAGCCGAGGACGAGAAGAATTGCATCCTAAGCAGCAAAAGTAGAGAGGCAGCACATAATTATTGAATAGCATGATGTGCTTCAAAAACTGTCCCGACTCAGCAGCAGAAAACAGGCTCTCCCGCAGGCGTTACTCGCACACCGGTCTGTAGGCGAAGAGAGCAAGCGCGGGGCCTCGTTGCGTTGAGAAGCCCGAGCGCTCGAGGAGCCGGGGCGGGGATACCCTCGTGAGAGCATGTGTGTATGGACATCGGAACATAAAAATAGAAACTGTAGTAAGCAAATCACTACATTCGTAACACCCACGAGAGCTTCCCACCGCCTCTCCACGGGCGGAGGAATGTAATAGCGCCGCTGCTTGGGCTCACCCTCGGCTTGGTGTTATAATCCTATTCTCCCGTGATCATAGCCGCCCGCCTTGACGCTGCTTGCGTCAAAAACGAGAGGAATCAACTCAAAAGAAGCAAACTCGCGTATAAGAAAAAAAAAAAAGAAATTATCTTGATTTTTACGTAAATTTGATAGTTGAAAAGTCCTTTGGTAGGCAAAAGTACTAAAGATAAGCTATCGCTAATAGAAATAATAGGTCAAATTTGAATCTTTAAATGTAAAAAAAAAATGTTCAATCCAGAATAATTAAGGGAAGAGTTACGAATAACATCTAATTAGTAGAAAAAACTAACGGTCAGAATCATGAAAAACAAAGTAAACTATAGAACTTTTAATATGTCAACTGTTTGTGTCACCTTCACTGCACTTAGTCACTAGCTTGGTTCTTGAAGAAATCTTGATAACAAGGTTGAAGCTCCGATTCAGTGGGTAGTTTCACCAATTTGATCACTGGTCGCTTGAAGGTGGATGTGGCCGTCTGTAGAGTTACTGCACGTACCAAATTGTCATCCCCTTTGTGAGTTATCGTCACCCGACCCAATGGCCAAATGGCCAATGGCTTGGCGGAATATTGTCCTCCTTTAAGAGAACGATGTCACCGACCTGTAGATTTGGCTGGGGTTTCAGCCACTTGTTGTGAAGCTGCATGTGACGCAGCACCTCCTTTTTCCACCTGGCCCAAAAGGAGTCTCTGAGGTTAGTCAGTATCCTCCAACGGCTGACTCTGTTTGACGAAGTTGGCTTCTCACAGTAGAGCTCAGGGTAGGCCAGTAATGAAGAACCCACTAAAAAATGCGCTGGAGTCAGAGCAACAGCTGAAGCTTCGTCGGAGCTGAGGGGACAAAGAGGGCGTGAGTTCAAGCAGGCCTCTATCTTGGCACATAAAGTTGCCAAGTCTTCAAAGGTGAAGGTTGATGTTCCGACCACCCTCTTGGTGCTTGTGCAAGTGGTGCTCGACAAATGCAGATGACTCGTTGAACAATTTGTTGAGCTCCAAGGCAGCTCCCTTGAATGTTGAGGCGTTATCTGAAATTAAAGTCGAGCAAGTACCACTGCGTGCACAAAAACGGCTAAACGCTGCCAAGAAAGCGTCAACGGTCAAATCTGATACCACCTCAATATGTATGGCCTTAACCACCATACATATAAAGATTACCACGTAACCTTTAGTACTTTTAGCCCCTCTGCCTTTAGAGAACAGGATTGACAGGGGCCCCGCGTAGTCAAGCCCTGTAACTGTGAAAGGCCGAGTTGGGGTTAGACGATACGCTGGAAGTTGTCCCATTAGTTGACTTGCGTTCTTGGCTTGGTGTCGTGCGCAAGAGACACACTGGTGAAAAACTGCCGTGATGACTCTCGTACCCCGAATGATCCAGAACGAGTTGAGAACCAAGAGCATCAACTGAGGGCCTCCATGAATGGTTAAACTATGAGCTTCCTGAACGAGTCTTTTGGTCAGCAAACAGCCTTCTGGGAGTATGATCGGGTGCTTTTCACCGTAGGTTAGAGTAGAGTGATCAAGCCGACCTCCAACTCGGATCAAGCCTTTCTCACAGATAAACGGGTGTGAGCGTCTTAAACTGCTTCGTTTGGTAAGATCTTTGTCCTCGAGTAAGCGACGTCTATCGTCGGCAAAGTGACAAATTTGAGCCGCTCTAAAGCAAAAAATTCTTGCAGCGTTGATCTCATCCACCGTCGGTGGTCCGTGATTTCTCTGGCCACGAGAAAGTTTGGCATTGATTTGCCAACGTTTGATGTAGGCAAGAATTCGTAGAATTTTTAAGAAACTAGTGGTTTGCTTAAGTGAGGGTAAGCAAAGAGATTCGAGTGGTCTACTAGGTTCGTGAGTGTCCACCAGTTCCTTGGTGAGGAGGGCATGAACTTTTTGCTCGTGCATTCAAGAGCGTGGCCACTCTAACTTGGGTGATGTGAGCCACGCAGGACCATTCCACCAAAGATCAGAGTTTGAGATTTCTGATGTTGTAAATCCCCGAGTTGCGCAGTCCGCTGAATTCTGGGCCGATCTTACATGCCTCTAAGGGGCGTCTGAAAACGAGGAGATGATCTCGATTGCCCTATTTGCGATGAAAGTCGGTCACTAAGAAGGCTGACCCTTAAGCCACTCCAAGATGATTTGAGAGTCGGTCCAAAAATTAACAGTCGTTGGTGGTCGACGTAGACTTGCCAGAAGCTGTGCAGCAAGCCTGGTGAGAAGTAAGCCTCCACACAACTCTAACCTTGGCAGCGAAACTACTCTTAGTGGGGCCACCTTTGACTTTGCTATGAGCAGGGTCGCCTTATTCCCAGGTAGCACGAAGTAGAGGCAAGCTGCATAAGCTTGTTTGGATGCGTCGGCGAACCCGTGAAGATGCCACTCACTAGAGGTAGTTGAGCCGGTCCACCGTGGTATAGCAATTTCAGCCACTTGAGCTAGATTGCCGTGAAAATGCAGCCAGCGCTGAAGCAATGGATCGGGTAGTGATTCATTTCAGTCCAATTTGTGAAGCCAAAGTTCCTGTAACAGTATTTTCGCGACGACAAGCACTGGGGCTAACAATCCTAGAGGGTCAAACAACCTTGCGATTTCAGAAACCATTGTACGCTTTGTAGATTCAGTTGCATGTTTGGGCGTTGACACCCGAAAATTGAAATGATCTGTTTTTGTATTCCAAAACAACCCAAGAGTAGATATCACCTCGTTTAATTTCACCTCCACGTTCAATATGTTGCTTGACAGGAGTCCATCGAGTACGTAGGGCTGATTGGACGCCCACTTGCTTAGTTTCATACCCGCAGACGCAAGTAGGGAGATTAGCTGATCCCATGTATGACGAGCTCCCTCCAGATCATCCGAGCCAGCAAAGATATTATCGACGTAGAGCTGATACTGAAGAATGGCTGCGGCTTCTGGGTGTATCTGTTCTCCCTCTAGTGCAAGCTGCCTCGTAACTCGCAGAGCTAGAAAAGGAGCAGATGCCGTCCCATACGTCACTGTCGTAGTCCTGAACTCCTGAACTGGCTATGAATCTTCAGCTCGCCAGAGGATGGACTGCCACTTGGTGTCGTCTTGATGGACCTTGATCTGTCGAAACATTTGGACTACATCCGTAGAAAAAGCATATCTGAAAAAACGCCATTGAGTTACGACAGCCGAAATTTCAGTTTGTAATTTAGGACCTGGCAATAGGACATCATTCAACGAGAGCCTAGTTGAATCCTTCTGGGAGGCGTTAAATACAACGCGAATTTTTTTTTAATCATCTCGCTTGACGACGGCATGGTGAGGCATGAAATAACCCTCATGAGATCTGGCATTTGGTAATACCAATTCCATGTGATTAGAATCCGAATAGTCGAGCATGAAGGCCTTGTAGGCGTCCGAAAGGCTCTCATTGTGCGCTAACCGTTTCTCTAGACGTAGAAGACAAGCGTGAGCAATTTCTCGAGAGCCGGTGAATCTGGGTATTTGCGAGAAGGGAAGACGCACTACAAACCTATCCTGCTTATCACGATAGTGAGTATCAACGAAATATTGCTCACAGAATTCTTCTTCTGGAGATAGAATCTTTTGGCACCGAATCTCTTTTATCTCCCAGAATTTTGTAAGAAGACTAGAGATCGACGGTTCCGTGTAGGTATGGAAAACCTTAATTGAACTATTTGTTTCAGATAATACTTTCGAATGGGCCTGACCCGTGAGCAGCCACCCAAACACTGATTGTTGTGCAACAGGTGTCCCAATCGGTCCTACCTTTAGACTATCCTTAATGATTGATGCGTAAATGTCCGCGCCTAACACACAATCAACCCTGCCTGGTTTAGAAAACTGAGGGTCAGCCAAAGAAAGTCCTCGAATGTGAGACCAGAGCTGAACCACAGGTCTTCTCGAAGGAATGAGTTTCATCAACTCATCCAAGACTGAAAGCGCGACGTTTAAGCTGAACTGTGAATCGACTTTGGATTTTACAGACAGGTGCACTTCAGCTTGTGACTTCGACGTGACAGTGACACCAAGCCCAACAACTGAAATAGCCACCCTAGTAGGTTTTAAAGAGAGTTGCTCAACAACTCGTTTGGAAACGAACGATCGCTGTGAGCCAGGATCGATCAAAGCACGAACGGAAACTGAGTTCCCCTTGGAGTCGACTAGCATCACTTGAGCAGTAGCTAGTAAAACCATACTCTCCACAGAAGTTGAGTTAGCTACGATGGATGACATCGTGGCAGAACACGACGTCGTAGCTTGCTGTGTCGAGTCATTGTGTTCTGAAGAAGAAGGGCAACCAGTCACAGGTTTTGAAGAGCAACCTGGTCTTGTGACGTTAGCACCTGGGTTATCTGGATGAAGCCTAGTATGATATTTTCCTTGACATATATAACCGTTTATCGACAAAATGGGAAGCCTGAAGATAGTTCAGACAGAGCTTCTCCTTTTTGCAAAACTGAACCCTTTGTTGAATTGACATGTCTTTGAACTTTTTGCACCCGAAGAGCCAGTGCATACCAGAGCACAACACGCAAAACGGGTTTGACTTGTTAGGAGTAGAATCAACAGTTTGGGCTGTATGGACAGCCGCTTGTTTTTTACTGACTGACTGAAAACTTGAACGATCATCGGATTTTTCTGCCGTTGTACGCGACTGCTCCAAACTTTGAATTCTACGTTCGAGAAACTTAGTTAGATCCTTATATGAAGAGAATCCCTGTTTTCCCTCTTGTGAAATCTCCCAGTTTTCTCGCGAGATAGGATCTAACTTCCAAATGATACAATGAGCAATAAAAGAATCAGCCTGAGCAACCTCACACTCTAAATCTAATAAAGCTCGTACTGTTTCCTCGACCTGATCTAAGAGATTGTTCAGGTCTTGTGCGTTCCGTGCACGAACGTTAGGAAGTTGGATAAGTTTTTCCATATTGTTATAATGCCTGAGTCTTATATTGTCGTACCAACGAGTAAGCTTTTCCCAAGCAATGGTATAATTCGCATCAGTGATTTCTAAACCCTTCAACCTGTGCGCGGCTTTTCCCTGTACTGAAGCTCACAGGTGTAATAATTTCGCGACATTTAAGAGGTTCATTTTGTTATGAACCAGCGAAGTGAAGCGTTGTTTAAAGGATTCCCACTCTTCGTGATTACCGGAGAAAGTAGGTAACGAGAGTGCAGGAAGAGAAATCTGATCAACTACCGCAGGATTAGGCGTAGGGTCATAGTTGGCCGTGGGACCAGCGAGAGATCTTTGATTCGCTTACGAATGACAGATTTGGCATGGGTGTAACTATCTTCCGCTTTTGAGTAACAATTTGATTTAAAATAAACGTGTTCTGCTAAGCTAACCTCGTCGAGATCGTCATGAGATTTGAAAAACTGAGCCCAGTATTTTTCAAGCATATCTAAACGGGTCTCAAAATGTTCTAAGGTTTGTCTCTCAACACCTACTTTAGGGGTGGAGTTTTCTAGAAAGTTAACTATGTTGTTGAACAGCTTAACCTGCTTCTTCATTAACTTGTCCATGACGAACAACAAAAAACCAACAAAGGTTAACTTAGACAACTAAATAATATGTATTTACAATAACAACGAAGATAAGCACTGTTTAACAAGACAACAAGCAAAAACGTAATAACAAGCCTGAAGGCGTATAAGATTTCAAAAAAATAAGGAAAAAGCACTACTGGAATGTGAGAGCGAGAGAGAGAGAGAGAGAGAACGTGTGTATACTTACAGTACCTTTCTGCAGAGAGCTTCTCCCCCCGCTCGCTTGACCTCGCTCAATCGTCGAGGTATAGGCGCTTACCGCTGCAAAGCCGACGATGGGGCGATGAAAGAGAAGGTGTAGATGTGACGTAATAGAAAAGGACAGCACGATGAAATGGCTGCCTAGTGTAGACGAGATTTTCCTCTCTCCTCTCCTCCCCGTGCCACCGAACCGATTGCCGAAGAAAAGATGGCCGACGTGTTGAACCACGTCATCGAAAATGGATGCGGGGCCACGAGATTCCAGAAGACCATGTATCTGCAGCTCTTCTACCAATGTTTAATGAACTGCTTAGCTCACTCGAAACTTAGTGAAGAAAGTCTCGAGTAGAGAGCGTCAGCAGGATTATGATTTAATAAGTATTGTGGTATGAATGGTTATCCAAAGGGAAGCAATGACGAAATAAGAAGTTGGATGCGTATCTCAAATCAACAAACAACTATAATCTTAACAAAAGAATTCAACTACATTCATCCAAAAGAAATACGATTTACATTGCTTTAATTCTGTTAAGTTGCGCGGAAGAAACAACATCAATGTTTAAATACAACTAGAAAACGCTGATTTTCGATTTAAAGAGAAAGGAACTGTCTTGAATGTAAAACTAGGCTCACCAAGCCGAGGACGAGAAGAATTGCATCCTAAGCAGCAAAAGTAGAGAGGCAGCACATAATTATTGAATAGCATGATGTGCTTCAAAAACTGTCCTGACTCAGCAGCAGAAAACAGGCTCTCCCGCAGGTGTTACTCGCACACCGGTCTGTAGGCGAAGAGAGCAAGCGCGGGGCCTCGTTGCGTTGAGAAGCCCGAGCGCTCGAGGAGCCGGGGCGGGGATACCCTCGTGAGAGCATGTGTGTTTGGACATCGGAACATAAAAATAGAAACTGTAGTAAGCAAACCACTACATTCGTAACACCCACGAGAGCTCCCCACCGCCTCTCCACGGGTGGAGGAATGTAATAGCGCCGCTGCTTGGGCTCACCCTCGGCTTGGTGTTACAATCCTATTCTCCCGTGACCAACCCTCACAGTTTATGCAATACAGGAAATCGTTGGATATATTTTAGTGACATAAGCTAAACAAAGATTTGTTAAAAAATTATTTGAATTTTGGTTATCTAAAATACATCTAATTATTTCACGTTATATTACAGTGCCATAGTATTAAGCTATTTTATTTCTCAAGTGTTATTTTTTACACATTTGTGTATTGAATAGGTAAATGACGACACATGACCATTATGCTATAATGAAATATGCGATATATCAAATGCCCTGATTAGACACTATTGCTGTAACAGTGCGAAATTAACCATATTTTCTGCTATGGTTTTTTTTTTTTGTATTTTCATAAATAACTAAAAAACATTAGCATAAATTTACTTCCAAATTAAATGATTAACTGTCACAGGAGCGTGGCTACTGCATACAGTGAAGAGGTAGAGGTTACAAAAATCATTAATATGAGTACAACGAGAAGTACACATCATTTGGATTTTTGTGTTGATCTTTTGGCTGAGGTGTAAGGAAAAAAAGTATACGTACGATGGCCAAAAAGTGGAGCTACTATCAACCGCATATTACTGGCCTTGCCTCCAGCTCGACCGATAATATAGTGCAGTCAGTAATAGCCCAACTTTCTGCCCTAGGTACGTAGTATACTAATTCTTTGTATGTTTAACAGTATTTAAATATTCATTGATTTAATAATTTATAACAACAAAAAGCGTGCATGCATAAAAACTTCCTTCCAGTTACCTAGTACACACGGTCCATACGTTTCTCAATATACTTATTAATCAAAATTTAAAGCAATTTATTGCTATAGCTTATATATGACCAATATACGTACACCGTTAACTCAGTAGTGTACTGCTCAATCTTTGTTTCACCATTTGTTAATTGGTACAGTATAGCTACAATATTTGCATAGTTCACTTTACTTCATCATCCCATGCTGATCACGGAATTTTTTTTGTAGCACACAGGGGGTAATCATGTAAGGATTCTATTAATTCATAAGCATATCTGTGTGTACCGGTATGTCGCAACACATGTTATACCAGTCTGACTCTGACACTGCTAGCAGTAGTAGTAAATCCATAGACATAGTATTTTAATATATCTGACTTCCATCGGGCATCGATGCAATTTTTTTTCTAATAGAATTATATGAATATTTTTTCACGCTACTAAAGACATTTCTGGGTTGTTAAAATGAATGATTTGTGCATGATTATTTTATTAACCTTCGTTTTAACAAAATGTAGTTCTCATTACAATTTTATAAGACTATTGTTAGTTAGGAAAAAAGTGATAAATATTCATTGTCTATGATAACAATGGTGCGATATATAGATTAAACACGTTACATAGTATATTTTTCGCAAGATGAAAATATATGTACTCCAAATTTACAAACTTTATACTACTAGAAAACTATATACTACTAGAAACAAATATATACTATTAGAAAATATTTTTTTGTATACTCAAAACGCTCGTTATCTCTCAAATCAACCAGTTGAGGGAGTTGGCTCACTCCCACAGGGAGGTAAAGGGGAGCACGTGCATGTGCATGAAGTACCATAATGATGTCTGCTGTACATCCATGCAATTTTTCCCTACAACATTTTTTTTTTAACATTTTTATCGTTAAGTTAATTCAGCCCCGACTCCCTTATTGTGAAACCATAAAAAAATTTTACTGAGCGAATGCTTGCAATAGTTTAGTTTTTTTACTATTTATAACTTATGTGTTAGGGTTCATAATAAACGTTAAAATTTTTTTCTCGATGTATTGCCCATAGACATTTACAGAAAAACGTGAATATATATATATGTCATTGGAAAAAAACATGGACTTTTCATGCTCTTCCTCTTTACTAACAGTTAGATCAATTAAATAATGACTGTAAACAAAAATTTTATTCAAAGTAATTGTGTTTTTTTGTATGTATACGGAAAATCCCGAATCAAATATGATTTGCAAGCTAGAACAAAAAGTATAGTGTTAAAGTGTCATTACCGTCACTTGTCTCCGATAAGAATTCCACATTTTCTACCAATATTAAGAGAAAGTTTTGATTTTTTTAAGTTCTTATACTGAAATATCTTAAAGTTGAGTCAAATACCTACTCAACTGTACAGTAAAAATATTCTTAAAAAATTTTCCGTAGTACATACTGTTTATTAAATTGTGTTTCTCTGTTTTGTCAATTTCAAACTTCTTGCACGAATTCTTGCAGTACAATCGTTTTTTCGACTTCAGTGGGGTCGCCACTGATGTTATCTATTATTTGTATGGACTATGTTTATAAACCTGCAAGGCAGTTGAAAAATTGAAAATACACTTTTTTGCGACTGTCTTTTTTTTCATGTTCTTAAAAAAAATAATGAAATCGGTCATTACCGTAACCGGCTGTATAGTATCGTCAAGGTGTATGTACATATTTTTAGTGGTAAGAACTCGAACAAGATAGTAAATATAAGTTATAGATGCGTGAAAAATGTTTTAAAAAATTATTTAGTTAAGAAATCCATTTTTTGAGATGATTTGTCATTACCGTAACTGTCATTACCGTAACCCCAAAAATTAATGTTAATGTTAAATATTTGCACAGATACATTTTTTCGCCTACATAACAGATTTAAGGATTGAGAATGACACCAGTTTATAGAAAAATCATACTGAGTTCCGTAAAACTCAAAAATTTTAAAGTTAATGAAGAAATAACAACAAAAGTAAAAAAAATGAAACATTGCCCGTAACAAAGTTTCTGCGCGATATGGTGCAAGAAACACGGAAGATTGTTGTTACCAGAATAAGCTATACCAAAAGTGATAAGCATAGAAAAATAACGTACAGGTCTTGAGATTTCTGCAACCAGTCTCACATTTTGACGGATTGGTACAGGATTTTTCTGTACCATGGATAGTCTATTAAATTTGTATACTGCGCATGGCTTTCTACTGTACCGTCTACCGCGCATAGTAGGTACGTGCGCTTATAATATACAGTGGAGATATGTATGTATACATATAAGTGCATACTTGCATACATGTATGGGATTGTCATTGTTATTTTGGCTCAATATGTAAATTGTTCTTTGCGAGTGAAAACCAATTATTATACGCAACAGGAAAGTGACTACAAGTGCCTACTGCACTTATCATTACATCTTGTTAGATTCGTATAATGTATTGAACTTTATATTGTGTTGTGGTAGATATACTGAAATCCTAACCTCTTTAACTTTTACAGCTACGTATATATATACTGACATTCTATATGCTCCCACTGGCCGACTTTTCTGCTTAAAAGCCGTTAGAAAAACTAATATAAGTATTAAAAAAAAGCATCTCTTTGCTCCAGTTAGGGTATTAGAATCTGATCCGGAGGACTCGTAGTCGAGTGTCTTACCCACTGTGGATTAGAAAAGAACTTACGTCCTTACAAAGTAGATCTGAAACTTATGTTTATTATTTCATCATTTCGTAAATAATATTTACCACTTTAGTTACCTCATTGATAATTCAAATCTTATAAATGTACATTTTATTTTTTTTTGTGTCTCTTAACACATTCATCAACAATAAATCTAGTAATTGATTTTACAACTACTTTTTGTTCACGGATTGTACGTATACTTAACATATACTTTTCATTCCAAGGAAAAATTAGCCGATATTTAGAAGTGTAATAAATTTTTGTAATTGTCACAACAAAGTTGTAGATTACCTTTTTCTCTTCAATACTATAATCTGGGTATCGAATACTAGCAGGAAAAACAATTTTTTATTTAGTTATACAGTACTTAGATTAATTATATTAATTCTTACAACATAAGAGTATACATAAAATAAAGTATTCTTCAAAACTCTTAGATTTGAACAAAAATTAGGAAAATTTTTTCTCAAATTGAATTACAGATTGTAAAAAAGCAATATCCTTAAGACACAATAATATTATTAAATGTTATTTTCTATAGTTTTGTTGAAATTATTAAGAATTTGTTCTAAAAACTGTTCAATTTACACAAGAAAATTGATATTTTTGTAACTGTTCTCAAAGCCTGTCATAATTATTTCGTGAGAACATAGAAACTTTATTAAATGTTGTTTCATGTAAAACTTAATTTAAGTTATTTCATTTTTCGTAAATTAAATCATAATAAATCTGTTAACATGGTTTAGTAAGATAAATTATTAAAATTGTAAAGAAAGATCATATTTTTTTGTTTTACATTTATAATAATAAAGGTTAGGTCTTAACAGCATAACAAAAAGTTTTTTAAATAATTATGAAAGCTTATTAGTACTACATCAGTATCAGTACTACAGTTTTGCTCCTCTGCAAAAAGCAAATTCACAGCTTTAGTACTAAAGATTAAATTTTAATACCTTTAAATAATATGTATCAAACAAAAGTGTTAATTTCACCCATAATATATAATACTATCGACTATAAAAGTTAAATAATCAACTTCAAATAATTAAAATTATGAAGAGTGTACGGAACTTTTTATGCTAGCGCTATAAGATCACAAGTCTAGCACCGTCAGCTGGACCATTAGTTTTAGACCCAGATTTATCGGGCTTTAGACACAGATATTTTCATAATCTTTTTTATTAATCAAATAACTTATTCCATTGTTAGTTTCTATTTCTTTGAGCATTTTATACATCTATAATTGACTGAAAATTTTGTGTTTAATGTATGATAGCTTGAAAAGGTGAAGATAAGGTAAAAATTTAATTTCTCTCCTTTTTCGAGGAAAACTCGTGAATGTGAGATTATTTATAATAAAACAGGTACACCATTTTCTTTAAGAATCTAAAAATATATGTGACAAGAAATTTTGATTTTTTTTCTTATTACAAGCAGTATTAACAACATTCTTAGAGCAGAATAGTGATGCGCAAACTATCTTCAATAAATATGTTATACATCACACAATTTTCACCGCTTGCGATTCCTACAAGTATTCACCGTTTCTATTAGTGAAATAAATTTTTATGATCATACATTTAGGTGTATTTAGAGAAAGTTGTAGAGCAGGTACCTATAATGTTTTTAGTCAAAACAATTTAAAAATTTGAGTCTCAGAACAAAAACACAGTATTTAATCGATGCTTCTCAAAAATTATTGTTGTCACTCTCATGAGTCTTGTATCTTCATGAACAGTATTTTTAAAATTGTTAAATATCTGTATAAATACGTATGTATTTTACTTTGTGTAGTAGTATTCAAAAAATCTGAATCCCATTACATTTCAGCATACTAGAATGAGACAACTTACACAATTTTTAAATAATATAAATGATTGAGAAGCATTACTTGTTGACGATTTTTTTGTTGTTAAAATAAGTTTTGTGTTTTCAAAAGTATAGAACAAAATAAACTTTACATATATATTTTAATACCTTTTTTGTTTTGCTATTTTAATTCACCATGATTTAATAAGAATCCAAAGTAAAACCTATATGCAGTGTGCCGAGATCGTGCTGAGAACTCGCGCACACTTGTGCGCAGCTGGCCTCCGATTGGCCGAGCGACTGCGCGTCGCTTAAACCTCCGAAACTCAAAGACATAGCGCTCAAAGCCCGAACACATGAGACCCAAATGCCTAATCCCCAACGACCCAGTGCGCTTACTTGGCCGCACTTTTATTTTATTTATTGGTAAGCAAAATTCCAAGCAGCTAATCCCCAATGCCCAGTGTGCTAACTTGGCCGCACTTTTATTTTATTTATTGGTAAGCAAAATCTCAAGCGGCTAATCCCCAACGACCCAGTGCGCTTACTTGGCCTCACTTTTTTTTTTTTATTGGTAATCAAAATCTCAAGCTGCTAATCCACAACGATCCAGTGCGCTTACTTGGCCTCACTTTTTTTTATTTATTAATTACCAAAATTCTGCGCGGCTAATTTCCAACGACCCAGTGCGCTTACTTGGCCTCACTTTTTTTTATTTATTGGTAAGCAAAATCTAAAGCGGCTAATCCCCAACGATCCAGTAAGCTTACTTGGCCTTACTTTTATTTTATTATTAATTACTAAAATTCCAAGCATCTAATCTCCAACGACCCAATAGGATCACATACCATGATTTATTATTAATTTGAATATCAAATCGATTTCGGTTAATATAAAAAATTAATAACAAAGAAAAGCAAGTCTCAGCATAATCTGGAGTAGGCGGAACTTACAGAATCATAACGAATCTGCACACTTAAAAGCTTTGCTTCCTAAAGGAAAGAAAAGTTAAACATCTGAGTAAGTAAGATTTATACTAAATTGAGAATAAATTTAATAAAATGAGTGTATTGACTTAATAAATTAAAGCGCACTTAATCGAGAAATTAAAATTTCCTGGGATAAGGCTCTGAAACGATCAATACTTAATAAATAACTAATACTGTGTCCAGGGAAGCACTTTGAATTACTTGACAGTAGAATACGCTCTCAAAATGTAACATACTTCGCAAATAAATGGAAGCACACACAAGCGAGCGCTTCAACTTACTTAGGCTACGACTCTTGAAAAGTTAAATGATTAATAAATAAATGAATGAATGTTTGGCCAAGCGATAGCTTGGAGTAATTGGGTATTAGCTGCTTAAAGCTTTGTTTATTTATTAAATAAACAAAAGTGCAGGCAATGAACGTATTGGTCAGCTAGCGATGATTAAATTCCTTTAAGTTTAAATAAAAGAAAATTTTTTTTAAAAATGTGCGAACAGAAGTTATTGCGCTACTCGAATTAGACTATTATGCATGCATGCTTGTACATAGTTACTAATATATAAATAAATATCTATATGTATTTACAAACACAGAAAAAAATGAAGAAGAAAAAAAAAATTTAAAGTCTCGAACTCACAATTTCTGGTTCCAAAATATACTTCGTAAACAACTGAGGGAGTGCACTACACGACATAAGAGATTACAAACTTCCATATGTTGATAGTATCAACCACAGCTTACCCTTTACTTGTGTTATTTAAATTTTATTCTGAATTTAGTATAAATCGCACTTACTCAGATGTTCAACTTTTCTTTCCTTTAGGAAGCAAAGCTTTTAAGTGTGCAGAGTCGTTACGATTCCGTAAGTTCGGCCTACTCCAGATTATGCTGAGACATCCTTTTCCTTGTTATTAATTTTATATATCAACTTAAATTGATTTGTGATTCAAATTAATAATTAATCGTGGTATGTGATCCCATTAGGTCGTTTAGGATTAGATGCTTGGAATTTTAGTAATTAATAATAAAATTAAAGTGCGGCAAAGTAGGCGCACTGGGTCGTTGGGGATTAGCTGCTTGGAATTTTGCTTACCACTAAATAAAATAAAAGTTCGGCCAAGTAAGCACAGTGGGTCGTTGGAAATCAGCCGCTTGAGATTTTGCTTATCAATAAATTAAAAAAAGTGAGGCCAAGTAAGCGCACTGGGTCGTTGGAGATTAGCTGCTTGAGATTTTGCTTACCAATGAATAAAAAAAAGTGAGGCCAAGTAAGCGCACTGGGTCGTTAGGGATTAGCCGCTTGGAATTTTGCTTACCAATAAATAAAATAAAAGTGCGGCCAAGTAAGCGCACTGGGTCGTTGGGGATTAGCCGCTTGGAATTTTGCTTACCAATAAATAAAATAAAAGTGCGGCCAAGTAAGCGCACTGGGTCGTTGGGGATTAGGCATTTGGGTCTCATGTGTTCGGGCTTTGAGCGCTATGTCTTTGAGTTTCGGAGGTTTAAGCGACGCGCAGTCGCTCAGCCAATCGGAGGCCGGCTGCGCACAAGAGTGCGCGAGTTCTCGGCACGATCTTGGCACACTGCCTATATGATACTTTTTTACCATGTTTTACAATGTCTTTCTTAAACAAAATTATGAAAAAAAATGATTAATATTATTATTAAAATTATAAAAAATACAAATAATTTAATAAAACTATGTAAAATAGCATTTAATGATGTTATTATGTCTTTAAGATAATGCTTTTTAATAGTCTCTTATTCAAGTTAAGAAGAAATTTTTGTAATTTTTGTTTGGATCTAATAGTTTTTAAAAAAAATTTATTGCATGTATAAACTTATGTTGTAAAAATTTATGTAATTTATCTGAGTCCTGTATAAATAAGTGAAAAATATTATCTTTCGTGCTGGTATTCGATACCGACATTAATGTGTTATAAAAGAAAAGGTTGTTTACAACATTGTAGTGATAGTAACGATAAATTCATTAGACCCTAGCGGGAATGAGGAATCGTTACAAAATGGAAGAAAAAGTCATCATGTGTGATAATATGCTGTGACCCGTAGGAAAACTAAGAAGATATAAGAAACTATTATTCTCATGGAGTTTAGATGTTTTTCACATTTTATAATGTTGTGTTATGTTTTCTTACATTTTCGTTACGTTTTAATATGATTTAACACATACTATTACACTAATTATTATCCATAATAATACCTCAACGTTTTCTCGTTGACAGTAATTTTTATTCAAAAATGTAAGAAAATGTGTCTAAAAGTTATTAATTATAACAAAATTAAACCAGTGCAATAAACTGCTAAAAACTGTAAGCTGTTATAAAATATCACACATGACAACATTTCCTCACGTTTTAATAGGGTTTATTACGGTCGCTTTTTCACGAGATTCGAGTGCCTTTTTAGAATCTTTATAGTAAATGTTACGTGTCGTAAGGTAATATATCAAGTTTTAGTCAACTGTAACTAAATGTAACAAAACGTAACAAACTGTAAATGTGGTACAAAATCTAATAAAATGTTATATTACATCACAGAAAGTTACGGTTTGTTTAATTTCCTTACATTATTTTTTTTCGTTCGGGCACTTTTAAATATGGACTAATTTTCTCTTGGAATGAAAAGTATATGTAAAGTATAAGTAAAATCCGTGAACAAAAAGTAGTTGTAAAATCAATTGCTAGAATTATTGTTGATAAACGTGTTAAGAGACACAAAAAAATATAAAATGTACATTTATAAGATGTTTATTATTAATTAGGTAACCAAGATGGTAAATATTATTTACGAAATGATAAAATAATAAACATAAGTTTTAGATCTACCTTATAAGGACGTAAATTCTTTTCCGAGTGTCTAATCCACAGTGGGTAAGACACACGACTACGAGTCCTCCGGACCAGGTTCCAATCCCCTAACTAGAGCAAAGAGATGCTTTTTTTTAAATACTTATATTAGCTTTTCTAACAGCTTGTTAAAAGTGGCCTTTGGGGGTGGGCAACTTTGAACAAGGGGGGTGTAGTTGGAAGAGATTGGAGTCACTCTCAAGTATCTCAAGCCTTCCCTTTTGGTTAAACAACGATGGTGGTACTATGTCCGATGTTGTTGGCGTAGTGGTTTCGTTTCATTCCTCGGAATCCAACTCATCGGAGAGATATGGCGTTTGAGCAGTGATGCGTAGAGGCCTCGATGGGTTGGTGGCCAGGTTGACCAGTGGGTGTTTGTTGTTGTTTTTTTTTTTTGTTTTTTTGTTTTGAGGGGAAAACAAAAAGGGTGTAGACAAGTGTTTTGTATTGATACAGTGATATTTATTGAATATGTACTTTAAGTAATTGAGTGGCTTAAGAGGTATGCATTACACATATTTGCATAACTCGGATCGATCCCAATCAGTCGTCACACAGTCCTTCTTACATACTTTACGTCGCTTTCTTACTTGCGATGTTCGATATAGACTAGTGGTCGCCACCTGGCGAGCGATATGTGGTACTATCAAGTACTAGTTGGAAGTCGGTACTCAAAATTTAAATTTATGTAGAAACGATCTAATTTAAGAAAAATGATTATTTTAGTATACAATAATTAATAAAATAATTCCCCGGATGGTAACAAGCGTTTAAGCAGAAAAATTTAAAATTTTATGAATAACAATTTATACTTTTTTATTTTTTCATTGCCGTAAGTCTTGCTTAATATCGTGTAGGATAGCATGTAGACTATCGTGCAAGAATTCTTACAAAGATTTCGTGTAACGATATCGCGCAAAAACTTTGTTATGGGTAAACTTCACAGAATAAATAAAATAAAAATTGCACTACAAAAATACAAAATTAGCCAAAAATAGAGACAAAGTAAGAAAGTAGCGTAATTAACTTGAAGAAAATCCTGAAAAACATTAAAATTATCTTAATTCTGAAAAAGTGCGTAGTTACCGTAACTACCAAAAATCTGAAATTTGTACGTATTTAGAGATGCTTACGTACGTAGAAAGTGCTACTACTTTTTTTCTCTTAGTTTTCACCTTACTTATCACGATAGATCGACAAAAAATGATGATAAGACTTGTTTTGTTTGGAATCAAAATGACTCTTCAATCGCCCAAGTTTTTTTCATGATGACCCTTATACGGTCACACATGCATACTAACTCGTATAATACATACACCATTGCTTATGTACATGGGTATAAGTACTTTTGTGCATATTATTTGTGGGCATGCATATTATTATTATTATCAATCAAATTAATCACAACATACATGCTAATACATACACACACACGCGCGTATACGTATGTTTATGTACGTAAAATACATACCAAACTTGCAGTCATGCGTATCTGCACATGCGTACATAAAGTTTGTACACACATTTGTGCATCTTATTAACCTATGATATAGGCACATGCACATATATTAAAAACACACACATGTGCGCACGACCGTGTATACGCACTCACATTAAAAAAAAGTATAGTACTATAGCATGCGAATTGTTTGTTAAGTAAACATTAGTAATTCTGTGACTCAACTTGGAGTATCAGACAAAAGAGTCTTTTCTTTATTCGGATGGCTTAAAAAAAAATTGTATTGTTGTCTGTTATTATACTGTAAAAAATGTTGACTTTTTGCAGTTCTGTTAACTTAGTAAGCGATTCATGAAAACATCCAGTATGAGCTTCAATATTGTATGGTTTATTGTGTGTACAACTCATCCTAGAGTAATACCTTGTTTGCTCTGACCATGCAGTAACCCGATACACTTGCTTGTCCACACCTTTCTTTGTTAGGTAAGTAAACAACACGTCAATAATGTTATGTCTGGTACAGTTCAATACCGCATTTTAAAGTCAAATAATCCAAAGCACTTTTTCGGACAGGCTCAGGATTCAGAGTTGAAAATATTAAATAACACATCTGACTTTGTACACTATTTACGAAAAATTGAGTTCCTGTTAAACAGATAAGTATTACGGTTGTTGCAAAATAAGCAGATTCCTACTTAATTATTAATTTTTTTCCAAAAAGGCTTTACCATTATTGTTTAACGAACTTTTTTAACTTTGTTTTTACAAGAACCACTCTTAAAATTAAAAAAAAAAAAAAACAAAAACAACATTGTACTGCCCCTATAACGACAAAGCTCTAATAACCTGCTCATAAAACTTTGAGGCTGATGTCATTACACCGTTAATACTCTGTGTATATTTTGTTGTACTTAGAAGATAGAATGCTGTCTTTTTCAAAGCAAGAATTACATTTTATTATCCTTCATATATGTAAGAGAATTCTCAGAATCTCTACAATATGAGACTTTCAGCACTGGATTCCTGGAAAAGTTATCTTTCTTTTAGAGAACTTCATTCAAAAAGACGAATTCAGAAATGAAAATATTAAATGACACATCTGACTTATTTGTATACTATTTACGAAAAAGTAAGTTTCTGTTAAATAAATAGGTAATACAGTTGCGTTAAAAATCTTTTCAAAAGTCATTTTTTATCACATAAAGTTACTCCAAGAACGCTACAAAAGATTAAAGGATCCATGTAGTAAAAAATTGTTATTTAACACAGGGCAACATTAGTAAGTTGTACATATACAAGAGATAATATCATACAAAGTTTTAGAGATGCACTGATAGTTTTTTTTTAGCAATCCTAAAAACTGTTAGTCAAGTCACTGTTATCAACAGTATTATTATTTCATCAAAACCTTCTATTACTTTTGACATGCACTTTTACATCTAAATACAACCTTTTAAATAAACTGTAGTCACAGAATATTGCAGTACGTTGTTTACGAAAATAAATTTTTGTACACTATTGGCAACTTATCTCTGTATGGTAGCTATAGAATTGCTTGACACTTTAAATTACTGTATTTAATAATTCACTACCTGTCAAAAACAAGTTTACTAAGTTTGTAACTGTAAAAAGAAGTATCTTGAAACATTAGTTAAACATGTAATAAGAAGAAAACGAAGAGTCTTACTTTAAAATATTATTATATCAAGCATACAATAACGCTACATGAAATAAAACTAGCTATACAGTTTCCTTGTGCGTTTTGGTCTGAACATTTCGGTGTAAGATATTGCTTTGTACACATTTATACTCCAAATAATTAAGGTTTATAAAAGCCACAGACTTGCATTATGTTTAGTAAATATGAAAATGAAATATTACTGCGACCGTCTGATAAATTAGGTAAGAGGTCTGCTTACAAACTTCTTTTGCTATTTTACTAATATGTGAAGCAAAATTCCAAAAATCGTTGTAATGGTTAACCATGAATACTACTTAACTGATTTTAATAAAATTTTAAAAACTGATTCCTTACACTTTCTACATGGCATTTATATAGTTTCAAAAAAAAAAAATTAATTCTAATAGTGTTTATTTAGTGATATCTTGGTCAATCTACTGATCGAGACTCGACCATAGACTTGGAGCACTTATTCATTTGCAGAGGTGTGAAAGCATGATGACGATAAATTTTTGAAACAACTCTCATTTTGTAGCAGAGTTAGCTTATATTTAATACAAATTTTGTACATGTGTTGGTAGAACACTTGAACGCAAATTGAAAAAATCTTATCAAAGCTATTTTGAGTTCGAAGATGAATTAGAAAAAGGAACGAATTTAGCTAACTAATGTTAAAGAATTGTGCTGAGGAAGCTTGGCAAGGTGTGCATATAAGCGAAGGGTGAGGGTCGACCTGAAGCAAAACGAATCTAAAACAAACTATATCGAAGAATGATCCAAAATTGATTCGCAGAATATTACGAAAACGAACATGTGCCTATGCAAACACTTCAAATCTGTAATGCCTATTACTTGTCCTGATGTGCAGGTAGTAAACTGATCTGCACTACTGCGATAT
Source organism: Copidosoma floridanum (assembly GCF_036245765.1). Lineage (NCBI taxonomy): Eukaryota > Metazoa > Arthropoda > Insecta > Hymenoptera > Encyrtidae > Copidosoma > Copidosoma floridanum. Next base: position 7,079,292 of record NW_028321893.1, read on the forward strand.
AAGAATACGAATTGAAACATGTGCGTTGATTTGTGTATGTGCGAGTAAGAGTCAAAGCTGCCATACCATGACACACAGTAAAGTAAATGCTTGAATGTAACGAAATTTCTGTGTCAGTGCAGGGCAAGGGTTGACCTGGAGCTAAGTGCAATTAAAATGAGCAAGAGGACTTCACTGTAAGTGATCTTGCATGAGCAAGGTCCGTCTAGGTCGATATCTCGTTGAGCAGAGAGCGGGCACACCGTGTCATTACATCGCGATATCAAAGGCACCAAGCCTCTGAGGTGCAAAAGGGAGGAGACAGTATGGTAGCCTAAATAATAAAAAAAATGAACTGCCAACTGAACATAAAACTAATGTCTAGTATACTGTCTTCTGGTCTCAGTGCCAAGGGCAGCCATGCTAGCGCCAAAATACAAAAACAGATTATTCTCAACTGAACAAATAGCAATAAATAAGCTTAAAGTTTTAGAAAAATACGCTAGCTTTTTACTTTAGCACTGTAAGATTCGCTAGGTGGCGTAGAAGTGAGATCGAAGCTCCTTGCAATAGAATTAAGCAACTCTGGTTATGATATGTTAAAAAAATTGCCGAATAACACAGTTATTTACTATCAGTGCATGAAGCATAGAGTTTTTTTTTTTTTTTTTTTTTTTGAGGGAGGGAAAATGCAATGAGGCACACCGCAGGGACAGCGGTAGTGTGGGACTCGGTGAATTTTTTTTTATTAGACCACCCATACCCACTAAACCCCCCCCCCATGCCGCGTGGCTTTTGATGCACCCTGGAACCGCGTTAGCATTACTTCAGGGTGGAGCCACCAAGGAGACCATCACGTCTCACAGCATTAGCGAGCAAGCTCGCCACCAGTTGCTAGAGGTGCCAATCCTCTCGAGTCCTGAAAATCGGCACCCGTATTCTAGCGCTTACTTAATGCTTTTCCTCGCTGATCAGTATAAATACTGAGCTTGGGTCCACATTTACCTACTCAGGGGGCCCCCGTCACCTGCATGGCGGCCCTCTCCTCTTCTTTTTTCTGCCGGAGGGTGAAGTATAGAGTTGGCAGTCGTACATCTGGGTATCTGAGCTACCGACAACACTATTCTTTAATGGACAAGCCACTTACATCGAATTCTGTCCCAAATCACCAAGATTAACTAGTGCCATCAATAAAACGGCGTTCTGAACGCTAACGTCTCTGGCGTAATACCAGGAGATGTCTAGACAGAGCACAATCGGCTCTAACAATTTGGGATTTCATGCTCATTTTTCTGACCAATTTTGTGTTACTTAAGCGAATTTTGCTACAATAGTATGCCAGGAAGAACAGCCCTGAGAAGTTTGAGCAGCCTATAAAGGCCACCTTCTCATTGGCTCGTTCCAACGGTATACCCACAGTGAAGGCATTCTCCAGGCTTTCTTACCTGACTAATGGTGAAAAATTTGTTACGTGAAAAATAACTCGAGACGGGATATTATTTGGTTAGAGGGTCAGAGTGGAGCTACTTGCAGTCGGCTTTTTATCATCAAGAATAATAATAAGAAGTAACTGGAAGTATCTTGACTGGTTCTTTTTAGAGCAATCATAATATGTCCTTACTAATCTACCTTGCCAACAAATACATTTTTACAATTATATTTTGCAACAATTCGTTTACTCAAAGACTATATCAAGCCATCAGCTATTAAACCAACTCAGAGTTTCATTGGCAGACATTATGAGCAGAGTTTTTCGCCACGATGTTGGATACCGTGACTACCGACAACCCTGCATTACCCTCTTTACTTGAAGAACTCAACCAGGTATCACCGATCCTTTTCGAGGTCTGTCCTGGTAGAACCTAACATTGAAGCTATAAAATAAAAGTAATCTTAAGCAAACGGAATTGTCTCCAATAGGTAAGAATTACGAACCAATCTCCCAATTTTAGATCGCCAAAATGACTAAGCTCTGCAAAAAAAACAGTCACGTTTGCTGGAAACTACAGTCAAGAGATGGTTCAGCTGAACGGTTTTTATTTGGGCCATTAGACGTTGAATTACTTTGCCAAAAAATGTATTATAACCTAAAAAAGTTCACAAAGAACATCCTTTCGAGCTCATAAAAGATTTAACCATGCCCATAGTCACAGAAGGGCAAAATGGAAGAAAAACTTCAAATGCTCTAAATGCATACAATTATATGCATCAAGAAACTGATGCAGAACATTTATCGAGATTGAAACCGCAGTGCATTGTCAATATCAACAAATAAATAATCCATGAAGTAAAAAATCTCCTTTATATTATAACCCTGACAGCTGTCACTTAAGTTTTACAGATTTTTAAATAGATAGAATAATATGGATTTGTATTTATTGTAGCGATATAAAATACAGAGAGAAAGCTTTTAGACTTTGGTGCTTTGGTAATAAAGTTGTGAGATAGGAAAAAAAATTTTTTAATTACATATTTTTTGTTAGTTTTCAATCATTTTAGTCCTAACAAATAGCCCTTTTTATTAATTATACCGGGAGAAAGTACAAATTACCGGCCAATTATTTTATAAAATGAGAAACTTACGATACTTTTCAACATCATTATATTGTTATTATTTTTTACAGCTTATTATCAAACCTAATAAACTGCATAGCTTCCAAACAAACTTTTTTAATGGGTAGTTTTTTTTCCAAGAAGTATCAAAAATAGATGGAATACTTTACGTCACGTGACAACACACGACGGTGTTTATTTCAGTAAATCTTGCTAGTATTTTATGACCAAGTGCATCTGGGTATCAGCTACATCGTACGTAAATGCTATTTTTTATGCTTTTTTTAAGAGTATCACAATTAACAAACTGTTATTTTTAACCAACTTGAAGTGCTCTTTGGCAAAAATGATTAAAGTTATAATTACTAAAGTGGTATAAAAATTGAAGAATTTGTATTGTATGCTATGGAATACGAGAATTGATTAAAAACTAAAAATTTTAATAGTATCTTTGTAACAAAATCCTTTTGGTATTTCCATTGCTCTTGTAAAGCATAAGATCAGGAATTAATCAACATTAAATACTAAGTCAACTTCTTTCTAGTTACACTAGTTAGAATACATGATTACACAAAAAGTTTAGAGAAACTAAGGATCTATTTCGATCTTAAATAAAAAAAAATGGCAGAGCATATTAATGATTTTTCAAAATCCCGCTTGCTAAGTTTAACTTAGTCTGCCAATTTGTTAGTGCTCAAGAGCAAAGTGGCGTTTACCTGAACTTAGGATCCATGTGATCAGCAGAAAAAAAAAGCGTGATAGCGCTGCCTGTTTCTACTTTTACTAGCATCTAGTAAGTAAGGCCAAGGATGTCTTACATTTCACGTAAATAAACGCCTGAGGCAAAGCCGAGGGTAGTTAACGTAAAATCTCGTGCATTTCTTAACCTCCAAATGTAGTGTGTATGCTGTTTTTCATCAATCTTGCGCCGAAAAAAGGGATTTTCATTTCGCGGAGCGGAACGAAAGTTCTACTTTTGGCGCAGTATGATGTAAATGAATTTTTTGTAGAGTAAACAAAAAAATATGTTTAATTTGATGTGCTCAGATTTAAAAGACTGCAAAGTTTCTTGGAAATACTTAAAGAAAGATGTTCTGTGAGGAGAATTAAGTAAAGATTACATGGCTGCTTCTTAAGAGATATACAGAATTCATTTTTTATTTCAAATCAAGGTGGTAAATTTTATGTAGGAAAAGTGATCTGCTCTTCTCTTTTTTTTGGTAAACATCAAGGTGAAGGATCTGCTACTTGAAATAAGCAATCTATTTTTTGTTGTTAAAAAACAATTATAAAGTTTATTTCTTAAGTTAATTATCTAACAAAATTTCTGATAAGACGTGTATTCTTGAGATGTATTTATTATAAACAAAATTTGAATAATTTTTTAAAAAATTTTTCTTTTGCTTATGTTACTTAAATGCATCCTACGATTCCCTGTATCGCATAAAGTGTAAAGGTTATACGTCCAGAGCTATATCTTACTAATTTATGAAGCAAAGGCGCTAAAACCGTTGTAATCGCTAACCGCGAAAACTACTGAACCGATTTTGCTGAAATTTTGCACACTGATTCATGATACTCCCTAGATGGTTTTAGTAAAGTTTTTGTCATAAAAAATTTAATAACAATAGCAATAAATGAGCTCAAAGTTTAGCAAAAATACGCCAGCTTTTCACTTTAGTTCAGTAAAATCCGCTAGGTGGCGTCGATATAAAATCGAGGTTACCTGCAACAGAATTAAATAAGTGTGGTTATAATAAGCCGGAGCGTCTCGATATCCATGCAGATGTACATGCAGGCATGCTGATGAAAGTCTTGCAGCTGGGTATCCCGGTTACGGACGACACTTTTCTATAAAGGGGAAGAGACCTAGGTGTCCATTCACCCTGAATCTCAACGAGTGCGATCAAAAAAAAAATTAATTCCAACCGATGACGTCTCTGGCATAATACCAGGAGACATATCTAGCCAGAGCACAATCTGCACCAACTCTTTAGAGTTGTGTGGCAGTCCCACCATCCCACCTGATGCAGTGAGAGAATTGTTGACTACAAATGTAAGCCAGAGAAGAACAGCTCTGAGGGGCACGGGCAGCCACAACGGCTATCTTCTTGGTCGTCGCGTCCCCAACGCGTTTACCCACATGTTCCCGTCTAACGATGAGCGGTTGGTTATCCGGGGAACGACCCGAAGACGAGATATTCTTTGGTCAGCGGCGTGCCTCCCTTCATCACAGTCTCCGTACATCGAGACTCCCTGGGTAAGAATCAATCAACCCGTAGCCAGCTCTTCATCATCAGGAATAATAATAAAGAATAGCCTGGAAGTTTTACCACTGGCGCTTTTTAGGGCCATTATAAGTATTTACGTTCCCTAATTATTTAACCATCAATTTCAACAGTTCTTTTTAGGATCCACCTAAGTGTAAACTACCTTGCCAACAAATACATTTTTACTACCATTTCCGGAAGCGATTCGTCGACTAAAAGACTATATTAACTAAAGACGGGCACTATTAAACAAAGTCAGTCATTCACTGTCAGACGTCACAAGCGGATTTGTTCGCCGCAAGGCTAGGAACCCCAGTGACCGTTGACCCTATATTACCCTCTCGACTCTAAGCATTCAACCAGGAATCACTGATCCTCTCCAAGGTCTGCGCTGGGAAAACCTACAACAGCTATCAAGGAAAAAAAACTTGAGCCAACGGGACAGCCTCCACTGGACGAGTATCACTAACCAATCTTCCCGTCTAAGATCACCAAAACAACTGAATCTGCAAATAAAAAAGGTGCTTTAGACACCAACGTCTTCGACGTTATACCGGGAGACGTTGAGAAAGAGCACTACAACTAGCCCCAAAACTTCGGACTTTGTAATTTTTCTCCCGAAGAAAGAGTTAACTTAAGAAGCTCACCGGTCTTTTTTAGGGCCATCGGACGTTCAACTACCTTGCCAACAAATATAGTAGAACTTAAAAAATTTGACAGAAAACAGCTTTTAGTGGTTACAAAAATTTAAGCATGCCAAAAGTCGCAAGAGGGTGAATTGGAAGAAAAACTTTAAGTGTATCTAATAAATACAATTTTACTTAGGCGTGAAGAAACTGACGCAGAAAATTCATCGAGATTAAAACAGCAGCGTCACAATCGACAACTAAAAAGTCCATTACGTGAGAGATCAGCTTTTCATAGTACCCTCACAGCAATCTCTGAAATGAAATCTTTAAAGATCCTACTTCAGATTTTTTAATGAGTAGAAAATGTATTTGTGTTTTTGTGGCATTAAAAATGTAGGGTTTACGGTCCAGGACTTTGTTGCTCTGGTAATAAAGTTGTGAGATATGAGAAAAAAAAATTTTTTTAATAAATATTTTTTGGGGGTTTAAAATCTTAACAGCTTTAAAAAATAGCCCTTTTTGTGAATTACACGGGAGAAACTGTTAATTAACGGCTTCTTATGGCCACCGATTATTTTATGGCATAAAGAACGCACGGTACTTTTCAGCATAATTATTTTTTTGAATTTTTACACCTTATTGTTTGACCAAATAAACTATATGGATTCCCAAAAATTATGTTTTTATAAGAAGATTTTTGTTTTGAGATGTATCAGGAATATGTGTAAAATTTCTAACTTAAAATGTTTCACATTACATCTCAACACACTACAGTGTTTTATTTAGTAAGTCTCTGGCGAAGCCTAGACGGGGGGCTGCTAGTATGTATATAATATAACGTCTGCTGTTACTAATGCTGCTTCTTCTGCAGTTCTACTGCTGCTGCTCCTTGTCACATAATATGTAACTAAATGTACTTGCGCACTTGGTTTGCGCACATAAGACAGGACTGACATAAGGCTTTTTCTAGCTCGAAATTGGGTCAGATGCAACAAACTTTCGGTGAAGGTGGAAGGAAAAACTTTTATCGGGCTGAATTTGATGGGTAATAAAGGGAAAACTATTCAACTGAGGAAGATCTTGTTCAACCTAAGAATCATACGACTGTATAATTTAAAAATATAAGGATGTATATGTATATGAATGTATAGGCAACCTATCCTTTCCTATTTGAAATACACATTATAATTTTATTTCTTAAAAAAATTTCTTAAGAGGTTTTCTGTCTGGTTTTCGATTATCATACTAAGTACTGTCACTCAACTTCTAATCAAACAGCTGACTTCCAACAAATTAGGTTTTTTTTTTTTTTAAATCATAAGAAATCAATAATCTTTCTGAAAATAACATTTTATAGAATAATCTTAATCAATTAAGATTTAAGAAAGAAAAGCATGCGAAAAAAATACAGCAACGTACAGGCATATTAAGTACAGTATTTTCGAAAGTTATGAAAAACACTGTTTATTAATTTATTAGTAAGTGAATAGCATAAAGGAAAATTTAAAAAAAATTTAGAAACGTAAAAATTTTCATTATAAAACGTTAATAGTTACTGCAACTAATATAAGTTTTATTAATTTTAGTATTTGAGGTTGGTTCGTTTATTTACCTTGAAGCGTTTGGAGGCCTCCAAGCTATTTTTCGATTATATAAGTATATTCATTTTGGTATAGGAGCTCAGCCATTATTAACAAATAGCAATCTAGTGACAGTACTTTTATAGTGTAGAGACATTTCAAAGGCCTCCAAGCTTAAAAAAAGAACGCATGTTCAATTATAGCTTGTTCACAGGCCTCGAAGCGTCCTGAGCTTTCTTAGGTAAATGAATGTACAAATCATTTGCTCTTACACACAAACATAAAATTTCGGAAGAAAAGGTAAATTATGCTTATTGCTGAGCTCACTTTTTCTAGAAAAAATTTACTGAAACTAAAGTTGTAACACCTTAAAAGTTGCACTGTGTAAGCAAATAATAAATTTTAATTGCATCTATATCACTTCCAAAAAAATGACTAGCCATAAGATCTTTTGTGTTTTTAAGGTTCGAATAATCTAAAGTACTTTAATTTAATTGGTATCAGAAAACCGTTAAGAGAAATACGAAGTCTGTCCGGAAAGTATCGAGCCCATCTCTACAACTTCGCGCTAGCGTCATTCTTTATCATCCGGTGCATGGCATCCTTTAAAGTTATCTCCATTAAATCAAACAACACGGTTCCAGCGATGTTTTTACTTCTTGAAACAGTCTTGGAACTCACTTTTAGGGATGGCCTTGAGTTCTCCCATCGCATTATTCTCAACCAGCGATTTGTCATTAAATCGCTGTCCTTTAAGTGATTTTTTTAGTTTTGGAAACAGCCGAAAATCCCAGGAGGCTACGTTAAAACTGTAGGAAAGTTGTCGCACTAATACTATACTGTGTTAAGTCAAAAACTGTTTTACAAGATTCAATGAATACGCTGGCGCATTATCGTAATGAAGGAGCCAGTCACCACTTGACCCAAAGTTCGGGCATTTTCTTCTTACTGCTTCACGCAAACATTTTAAAACTTTAACGTTAAATTGTTCATTGATTGTTTGACCTGTTATCACGTATTAATAGTGCACAACACCTTTCCAACCAAAAAACCAGATGTGGGTCTCGGGACACCTGGCAGAAGTAAAACTTTTAACTTAAAAGTTACTAAACTGGCTATAACAAAAACTAAAAAAATTAGTTTACACCTAATTTTAATAGGTCCTTAACCATCCGATATTAAAATAGTAAGAATTATTTTATTATATTGTATTCGAGCACGTTCATGCATAAAATAAATATACTTTTGTAACATGTGATTTCCAAATTTAAAGTACTACCATGTTTCCTACGATATATGTATTTATATGTGTACGAGTTGTTGGTCTTGTAATGCAGAATGAAACAAAAGTAGTTTTCACCATACTGCCCCAAAAAAGGTAATTTTGTCTAGTTAGGTGGGACAAAAATTCCCTTTATTTAAATTTACTATTTTCCCATTCGATTCGTGCATTATTGTGTACAATCAACTCTTGTTGGAATCATTGCATCCGACAAATAAAATTTTTATAAAATTTTTGATACCATAAAAGTAAAATAATTAACTTGATCCAAACGAGATTAAGAAAAACAATAGACATACAGCTATTTTCTTGTTTTTAAAGGTAAGGCTGTCATTCTGTACATATTTAATATCATTTGCACATTTTTTCTTTCATACATGTATAGGTATGAACATGTGTATGAAATGATTGGGACGTGCAACACGTATATATGTATACAAAATACATATCATCAGTTTAGTGTTTAGTCGTAGCGTATAGAAACATATATACTAACATACCTATAATACATGTACACATTTATAGGATAGTACCAGCGTCAGGAAAAAAAAGCAAGCGGCGTCCATGCGAGTGAAAAAGCGACGGAACGGTAGACAGTAGACTGACGTGCACTGTAAAAGAGAGAGACAGAGTGGGAGAAGCAGTGTATAAGAGAGGAGATTGAGGACAGGGCTTGGGCTGCAGGGTGGGTGGCTACATTTTTTCGTAACACATTTTCCCTCACGTGGCTGTTGACGGTCTAACATAAGAAGTTACACTAAAAATAAGCAATTGAATTTGACTTAATATTGCTTCAACTTCGACGTGCTTTTTTGTGTCTTGGCAATCCAGAGTGTTTCCACTGAGAATATTGTTGCTTTGTTTCAAGATCATAACCATAAACCAATGACTTATCACTAGTAATAACCTTTCTGAGCAAAGTAAAATCATTTTTTACCATTTCTAAGCTGCTATACCTAATCCATGAGAACAGTCCGAGTATCTCCGGTGAAACACCTTGCCAGTTTAGCTGACACTCTCTGAACCAATGGTGCATCGAATCCACTTGCCACTGTATAGCCTTTTCCAGGAGAGGACTCCATATTTCAAGACGTCCGCTCCTCACAGGCCCGAAGATGTGTGGGGCAAGGAAAAAACTCTGGAATTACTCTGAAGGAAAATTCCACGGAAAAACCTGCCTCAAAACAGCTGGGGTTACATAGGAACTTTTCCTGATGAAAACAGTTTTTGAAAAAATCTGCATTCACTGGAAATCGAATCCACGACCCCCAGAACAGCGTTGTATCAGTAACATGCACGCTTACCACTGAGCCAACGCCGCTCTGACCATTTCTAAGTTGTCCTGTGTGATTTAGAAGTGAAGCTGTTTCTGCTCTGCACTACGCAATTTCTGTATGAACTTCACACACATGCATTTTATTTGTGAATTTGTGGTTAAAATTTTCAAAATTATTGTTTTTGGTATTCCAAGGTTTTTTTCTAGTTCCCGCACAGTCATACGACGATTTTGTTTGATCGAAAGTCACACCCACTCAATATTATCCAATGATCTTGGCATTTAAGGTCAGCCAGAACGAGGATTACTATCAACAGAACTATGGCCTTCTTTGAAACGATTAAATCATTTTTCTATTCGTGTTCTCCTCATACACTCATTTAAAAAAGACTTCTGCATTATGTAAATGGATTCAGAGCTCATTTTTCCGAGCTGAAATCAAAATTTTATACAAATTCGTTGATTTTGCTTTTCAGCCCTTTTGAACAATCACGAAATCTGCCAAACTCAAAAGTAACTTTGTAAACAAAGATGCGCTGCGCATGAACTTTGTGTCCAAAAGACATCAACGGGCAACCAGTGAGTTTGTAAGGCTTTACTGTTTACATTTATACATCATATAGGTCGCTCCAACACCACGGTGGGTAGTTGTAGAGGTAGACTCGATGCTTTCCGGATGGACCTAGTAGGCTCAGCAATCCACGATTAAGCTTTTATAAGTGTCAAAAAGCTTTGAAAATAATGGTTGTTTACAAATTTTTACAAGTAACAATAATTATTCATCACAAAGTGTTATATTTACTTCTTGCAACAAATACACTTAGTTAATAAATACAAAATTTTTTACTATTAAAAAAAAGCAAGAACTCATTACATCTTAAATTATGCAACACATAATAATCTTAAAAAGAAAAATAATTCAATAAAGTTTTATTCCAAAATTTTGAACATTTTCTGTTAAATCCTTCTACCTCATATGCTGCATCAAAAAATTAAAGCAACTGTTACGTCGATAAAATATTTTAGTATAGCTAAGTGCTTATACAACAGTTGATCTTTTAAGATAACTAAGTTATTAAAATATAATATAAGAGCAAAAATTATAACAGAAAAAAAAATTGGACATAAAGTTTTGATTTACAAAAAAAATCTTAAATGGCGACGATGCATTATCAATGTTAAATAAATACAAGACACAGTTTCCTCTCGTGTTACAACTTTTAATAACTACTTAATGAATCTCAAAGTTGAAATTTTAAAAACGTAGGAACTTTCACAAACTCTTATTTTCTCATGGTTTACTGTATGTGCCATTATCGAGAGGCAAAAATAAGCATGGAATTTTTACACAAATCGAACGTAAAAATAATTCAGAAATTGAAAACGTAGTTTGTGGGGAAATTTTTAATCATTCAAATTCTTTTTCAGATGGTTCAGGGGTGGTAATAAAAGGCAAAGATCACAACGATGTACAATTTTCTAGATAGTACAGAAAACGTATCAAAAATTGTTAAAATTCATTGTTATGGGTTATTTTTTAAAGAATTATAAAAATAAAAATAATGTGATTAACATAGGCTCTTACGAGACGCAATCCTAATTTTAACATCAACAAAGAGAAGTTTTTGGAAATTGCAAAGTTATCGAAAAAACACCTTACTTTCAGTAAATAATTTATTATTTAATGATTCAGTGAGCCTAATTTTTAAATATGTTATAATGCTTTTTAAAAATACCAACATCGAACGTAAGTTAAATATTAAGCTTATGGGTGCAAGAGGGAATGCGTGGTTAAGGGGCCTAACAAAGTGGGCAAAGAGGACGCCCTCTTCCTTACCCCTTTGAATGATATTTTTGAACCTCCTTAATTTAAATTTAAAAATTACAAGACATAATTGTATATTAAGGAATTTATTCCGTGGATCAGGAAATGAGTAAACACACCTTATAATAGTTAATAATATTTAATGAAATGAGGATAAGCTTATAAGAACGATACACATAACAGCCAACGACAAACGGTTACTTGCATGCATGACCGTATGCTTCGACGGACAGACGAGATCTGCCTTGCACCCGCGTTCGAGCGCCAAGAGTCTACAAATATCTTATGACTGTTGTTGGTCAGAGGTGGCGCCATGAGTCTATTTCTTATGGGGTAAGATCCGCGGTGCCAAGGTTGACTCTGGGATCAGGACAGGCTCCCAGAAGCCCAGGAGTTCAATCGAGAAGGAGAAATCAAGGAGGCAGCGTGTCACTAAAACAAAAGAGACTTTATTAACTGAGCGACTCGTGAGGTGACTGCTCTGGTTGGCAGTCGTACAAAGAAGAAGGCAAGCAAAGTGAGCAAATAAATCACTACAATGAAGAAGCGCTGCAATCGCAGGCAAGCGTGGTGGGCGGAGTTAGTACTGCAGAGCTCTAAGTCCTTACATACTCCCCTCCTAGAACAAGATAAATAAAAGCAATAATGCTATTATACACAAAAAGAGTACGCAATTATAATTAGGGACAACTGGTGGTTGACAGACTAGAATTTTAGTCTTAAAAAAATGTTTGCGTATTAAAATACAAAAATACAATTTTTCACTACATATTATTATCACGACTGTAATTATACTGATTGTCGGAAGAATAGATTTATAGTCTTATTTCATTTATCTATTTAAACAAAAAAATTCTTAAACGGTATTTACAGCCAAGAATGGACACGGAAAAAAATATACGTACTTGAACTCCCTGAGAGCTCTCAGTAAGCACTGGAGTAGCCAAGTCATCAGGGACAAAATGTGCTGGCTTTGAAAGCTCAGTTGACACAACACAAGGGGTGTGAATCCTTCAAAAAGAAAGCACGGAGCTGATATCTGCGTGTGACGGGTACAGGTCCAAGTTTTTTTATATGCTCTCTGTAGTTCTCAATGAAAATCTGAGGATCAGTAGTGAAATCGCTGGGAAGAAAGAATTCACTCGGTACCCTTAGGTTTGTACCATAAAGAAAATCCGCAGGGGAAGCACCTGTGTCACTTATTACTGCCCTACCTAGACCAAGAAGCACTAAGGGCAAAAGCTTGATCCAATATGCATTACTGTGACACATCACGGCCGCCTTAAAGCTACGATGCCACCGCTCAATCATGCCATTAGCAGCAGGATGATAAGCCACCGTTCTTTTTCTCTCAAAACTGAGAAAAGAAAGATAGGCTTGGAAGAGCTGTACTGGAATTGCGATCCCTGATTGGTGGTCAAAAATCTAGGTGCTCCAAAGCGAGCAACCCAAGATTCCTGAAACGCTCGAAGAACCGACGCAGTGGACATATCCTTAAGAGGAATACCCTCCACCCACCTAGAGAATCTGTCAATCATCGTGAGAACGTAACGGTAGCCTTGGAAGGTATTAAGAGGGCCAACCAAGACCATATGGACATGGTGAAATCGATCATCTGGAGCGATGAATTGTAAAGGCTCGTTTTTGACATGTCTGGAAATTTTTTATTGCTGGCAATCAAGACAACCTTTACACCAAGCGGTAATGTCTCTATGCATATTTGGCCACACGTACTTTTGTTTGATGAGCAGATCAGTAACTTTAGTACCCAGGTGAGATGCGGAATGAGTTAAATCAAAAATTTTTCTACGTAGAGATTGACGAATAAAAGGATGAATTATCTTACTAGTAAGATCACAATAAAGACTAGTGTGGCTGTGACCCAATTCAATGTCCTGTTGTTGCTCCTTGGCCAGTTTAGGAAGCTCTAACTCAAGAGAAAGGTGAATGACTTCTACTCTAGAGAGTGCATCAGCCACAACATTTGTCAAACCTGGCAAGTATTCGATGACAGTAGTGAACTGCGAAATAAAGCAAAGCTGTCTACGCCAGCGAGGAGAGGCCTTGTCAGACTTTTGAATAAACGTGTAGATCAAAGGCTTATGATCAGAAATGACCTTGAAATTACGACCCTCTAAGAAATGCTTAAAATATTTAATAGCTTCATAAATCCGCATGAGCTCACAATCGTACGCACTGTAGTTTCGTTGAGCTTGGCTAAATTTTCTAGAAAAGAATGCCAGGGGCTTCCAGTCTCCCTCAAAGAGTTGCTCAAGGGTAGCACCCATGGCAACATCAGAAGCGCCTGTAACGAGACGTGCTTCTGCATCAAAAGATGGATAGACCAGGAAAGTAGCCTCAGCCAAGTGACTCTTGGTAGTTTGAAAGGCTTGCTTGGCTTATCGAGACCAGTCAATGACTCTCTGATCATTTTTCTTTGAATCAGCCGTGTAATCAAAGAGAAGGGCCTGTAAGGAGGCTGCCTGAGGAAGCCAACGACGATAGAAGTTGATCAGCCCTAGGAATCTGCGAAGATCTGCAATCGTGACTGGCAAAGGGAAGTCGAGGATGGCATCTACCTTCTTTGAGCAGGGCTGAGAACTCTTGGAAAAAACAACATGACCAAGAAAGACAAGCTCCGTTTTACCGAACTCACATTTAGAAACATTCAGTCTGAGGCTGAACTGTTTCAATCTTCCAAAGACAGTGTGAAGGTGCTCTTCGTGCTTTTTAATGAAAGAAGAGAAGATGAACACATTGTCAAGGTAAAAAAAACAAAGTCAAGATCGCCTAACGCCTGGAAAATGTATCTCTAAAAGGACTGAGACGCATTATGGAGCCCAAAAGGCATAAAAACATATTCGTAGAATCCGGACAAGGTGTTGATAGCTGTTTTAATCCCGTCCGTTGGTGCAATCGGTATTTGATAATAAATTTAAATAAGTTTAACTTAGAGAAGACACTTTTTCCAGACAGACGAAGCAAATATTTGTTGATGGTCTATGAATTTGTTGTAAAAGTCAAAAGACTGTTGATGTAATTAAGCAAAAATTGTCAAAAAGATATTGCATGAAGGATTTGGTAAAAGTAGAGAACGATTTGGGAATAAACATTAATTATAATGTAAAGAAAAATGTAATGTTTTTGAGGCAAACAAAATATATTAAATCTTTGGCAAATAAGTACAAATTAGACAATGCTAAACTATATGATACACTAATGGAAATAAATTTAAAGCTGAAGAAAGTAAAAGATATAAGAAATGATTTGAAGTATAAAAATTTGATTGGAAAATTTTTGTATATAAATTCAGGCATGAGACCTGATATGAGTTATAGCGTTAATTATTCAAGTCGATTTCAAAATTTTTATAATGAAGCACATTGAGTATGCTATGAGGATTTTAAAATACGTTTACGTAACGAGAGATTTAAACCTAATATATAAGAAAAATAATAAAACAGATGTAGTAGATTGCTTTGTTGATTCAAACTGGGCAGGTGACAGCCTTGACAGAAAATCCACTTTGGGCTATGAAATAAGATTTTCAGGTTATGTGGTTTATTGGAAAACGCGAAAAAAAAATAATTTAACAAAATCTTCGACTTCAGTGGAGTATGTTGCTTTGTCAGAGGCTGTAAGTGATTTTAAAGTTGATAAAAGATTTGGTAGACATTTTTAAGTTAAAATTAAATGGGCCGATAAAAATTTATGAAGATAATTCTGGAGCCTTAAGCATTGCGAAATTTAAAAATTTTACCAAAAATTCGAAATAAGTTGAGATGCATTATCATTATATTCATGAAAGTTACTTGAAAGGAATTATTGGTATATGCATTACACGCTTATTCTTCGGCGTGCTACGTGCCTTTGCACGCCTTGCCATCACCACCGCTGCCGCTGCATGATTTTGCACGCTTTTTTAACAGTAGTATAGTGTGTGGACAGTGCAAGCAAGTATAATATTTTATATAAAAGTGAATATGATTTAAAACCAATAACTTTTGTAGTGACATTAGGTGACTCTAGATTTAAGTGCTTAATTAGGTTAGGTGGTGGTGAAGGGACAGTTGTCCTCTTACCCCTCTCCTTAATTGTTGATCTTAGTAACCAATTACTTTATTTATATCGTAGTGATTCGTACTCTGTGACCTGTATAAGCATTCCAGTAGTATTATCTACTGCTCATTATTTTTGTCACAGTAGCATTTTCTTTTTATTGTAATCTTTGTGTCTGCAGTAGCCTCTTTACAGCTCGCAAGCAAACTACACTACTTACAGTTCGAATCAGTGGCTCATTAATTTTGATGTTAGTACCTCTGAGTACATTCAATTCTCTCTTATATGTAACATATTCCCTTTAGTGTATCATATAATTTAGCATTTTCTAATTTTTACTTACTTGCCAAAGATTTTATATATTTTGTTTGCCTCAAAAACATTACATTTTTCTTTACATTATAATAAATGTTTATTCCCAAGTAATTCTTTACTTTTCCCAAATCCTTGATGTCAAATCTTTTTGACAATTTTTGCTTACTCTCATTAACAGTCTTTTGACGTTTACAACAAATTATTAGATCATCAACTAATAAAATAATGTAAGCTTTATCTTTTCCATTGCTCAAAGAACATAAACAATTGTCTACTTTACTATTTTCAATTCCGAATTTTTTTATCAATTCATAAAAACATTTAAACCAAGCTCTAGGACTTTCTCTCAAACCATACAATACTTTTTGCAATTCACATACTTTACTAGAATTATTGTCAAAACCTTGCGGTTGTTTGAAGTATACCTCTGATCTAACTTTCCCATATAAAAATGCAGTTTTAACATCCATCTGATGTATAGTTGAGCCTTCTTGACAGCAATATGATAACAGAATTTTTAAAGTTTTTTCCTTAGCTACAGAAGAATAAATATCTTTCATAATTTTTTTTGTTAAAACCCTCTTACTGCTGACCTGGCTTTAAATTTTTTTTCATCCTTTTTAGAGTAAACTCATTTCGCATCTAAAACTTTCTAATCTTTTGGCTTATCTGCTAATACCCAAGTCTTATTCTTATTTAAACATTCAATTTCTTTTTTCATCGCACTTTTCCAATTATCAGATTCAAAACTTCTTATAGCTCCATCAAAACTTTTAGGATTTTCTGCACTCAAATATTTAACATAAATCGTATTTTATACATTGTTACTATCATATCTTTCAGGACGCTTTACATTTCTTTCCTGTTAACATTATTATCTTCTGAATTTTAAAATCCATTTCCTCTTTCAGTAATATCATTGTCATTTTTATACTTACCATCTCCATCATCAGCATTATTATCCCTTAATCCAATACAATATTAATCTTTGTCAATGACATCTACATGTTTTCCTACGATAACTCTATTATAAATCAAAACTCGATATCCTACATTTTCATAACCTACAAGCATTCCTAAATCGGCTTTTCTATCCCATTTTTACCCCCTTCTCTGTTGAGGCACACGTACAAATACCCTACTTCCATATATTTTTAAATGTTTAACATTAGGTTTCATACCAAAGAACAACTCAAAAGGAGGTTTTGAATCGGCAGTATTTGCAAGTGTCCTGTTCTTTAAGTATGCTGCCGTGCATACAGCTTTTGGCTAAGATCTACTATTTATTCTAGCTTCAGATAAAAAACTTCTAGCAATGTCCATAATGCTCCTATTATATCTTTTGACAGTATCATTTAATTTGTGTACATACGGTGGACATGCATCTAGACTTATTTCTTCTTCTTTAACTAGATCAAAAATTCATTTATTTATATATTCCTTAACGTTGTCACATCCTAATTTTTTTATTTTTTTTCCAGAAAAATTTTCAACTTCATTCATATATGACACAAAACAATCATATACTTGATCTTTTGATTCTATTGAAGATACTCTGACTATTTTGCTATAGTCGTCAATAAAAGTTAAAAAATATTTATTCCCATTTAATCCACTAGTATTATGAGGCTCATTCAGATCAGTATGTACTATTTTTAAAATTTTCTTGGCCTTTTGTGTTTTATTTTTAAATGGTAAATTGTGCATTTTGTTTTTCATATAAATAGCGCATTTTATATAGTCACTCTCAATTTCTTAGGGCAGACCTTCCGCTTGATTATTTTTACATAAAACATTCAAATATTTAAAATTGACATGCCCCAAAATACGATGCCATTTTTCCTTTGAAGCTTATATTATTTTCAGTACTCATAGTATTAATGGTAATCTTCGGTTCATTTCGAATTTTACTTTGCATCCTGTACAATTTATCTGTTTTACAAGCGATAGTTAAAAGTGCACCCTCACTGTTATAAATTTTTGCCGTATTAATAATTATTTTGAGCAATAACTTTATTTCTATCTGTAACTTTCGATAAATTAAATAAATCTTCTTTTATTTCCTTAACATAGTGCTCACTAGACATTTCAATTCTCACTGATCCATCGTACACATTAAAATAACTCGAAATTTTTCCCATTTTAGTCGCTTTTAAACTTCTACCTACTCTTACATTTATGTTAACTGGATTTTTTAAATCAACAAAGTTTACAAAAACATCATCTTGATTAACCATATGGTCAGTAAAACCGCTATCTAAAAGCCAGTTAATACATTAATCTCGCGTTTCGCTATGCATCACCGGAGACTCGACGAGCTTCGCAGAAAATGCGCCGAAAGAGCGGATGCTTTGCTGCCACATTTTTTGTTACGACGCCGGACGCGTAGCCTCTCACTCATTGTCTGCTTAAGCCTCTGCCTCTGCCTTTGTCTCTTGATGCTCCTTGTTAAGTGTTGTTTCCACGAAATTGTTGGCGTCCGCCCCACTGTGATCGGCCTCCATAACCAGCATCGCTTACATTCTGGCAATCTTTCTTAAAATGTCCAATTTCACCACAGCTGTGAACCACAGCTCTTTCTTGTTTTCTTTCTTGTTCCTCGTGATTTTCTTACTTCGACACGAAAGCATTCGATTTCATGCTTACACTAGCACTTTCACTTTTATTTTCAATTTCTAACATTTTTATTTTATCGATCACATAACTAACAGTTTAATCCTCCGGTTTTAACGTGTCTATTTAATCTTCAATATAACTACTTTTCTTTTTCATTCACTGTAGCACCAGCTGATTTCAACTCGTTTACTGATTCTTCAAATTCATTTATAAAGACTGCTGATTCGTGAAAATCATTTAACCTGATTTTCTTCAGCTTATTCCGGTATATTATTTGCAAAGCTGTTGATTCCTTTAAATACATAGTTTCAAACTTTTTTATAATCTTGAATGCCGTGTCCAAATAACTAACAATTCCAGCTGCTTGTTTGGAACAGCACTGTAAATATAATTCATGGCCTTCAAGTCGTTCTCGGCCCATTGATCTTCTTTGTCTGTCAATAATTTTTCTATTCATTTACCGTTGCACATTTCTTAAACCTTAAGAACATCGTTATTCTTTTCTTCCAATGTGCATAATATTAGCCTTCAAACACAGGTATTGAAATTTCGTCTATTTTAGAATTGCTCATTTCCTCTCTTGAATCTTACAAATAATTAAACATACTTTTGGCAAGATACAAAATTGAAGTAACATATTTATTAAGAAAGTAAGGGATAGTACTTTGAAAATCAAAAATATTGTTTAGAAGAAAGTTTTAAATTAATAAATGTACTAAAGATAAAAATTTTAATATGTACGTTTACAAAATTTTTTTCATTTACTTTAAAGTTTTTACATTAACTGTGATTATCATTCAATTACTTGGTTATAAAACATGACATTATATAATCTAATTTTATAATAAAACTATTTTCTCAACCAAGACGGAATATTTATAACTACTCAAATTTTTTTAGCAAAATTATTATACGTATTATAAAACAATTATTTATACAATTTACAAATGTACAAATATTTTCATAGTATTTTGTTAGTTTAAAGATTTATACTATCAAAATAAAAATAGTAGCAAATAGAATTTTGTGTCACAAATATCTTTTTTTGGGTTGAATCAAAACATTCTGTGAGCGATTTTAAATCAATGTTTGAGAATTGGTTCAAAATCCGACCACATATTCCCTACCGTTTCATAAGTTAACCCACCAATATTTAGCCAAAAATATTAAAAAATACTACAGTTATGGGCTGTTCCGTAAAATATATATTTTTTTCAAAACTTTTTAGTAGAGATCTAGTAAGATCAAAAAAATTTTTTTTTCATCTTACACCCACATAAAATTCTTAGCTCTTTTAAATGAAAAACTAAATTTTTAACATAAAGTAAACGTAGTATTAGAGTATTTTCATCAGAACTCAATTTACATATTTATTTTTACTTCCAAGCTTTCCCACGAAACAACTACTTAGCATTATTATTTCACAATTACTTGAAGGGTTGTCTTCTTTCATACTTTATAATCCATTATAAAACTAAAATTATGCGTACAAGGGCATACATTTTTATTAAATCTGGATAGTTTGAAGCTAGAGCTATTTTTAAAACAATTTTGAAAAATATTTTTCAATTATAATTAATAGAATAAAGCAGCTTGACACGCAATGAGCCTTGGGCTGGCGCGACAAAAAAGGTACTCGTCGGTGAATTCACTTCCTGCTCTGAACTTAGTTATTATCTACGCACGTGCAGTTTCTGGCTAATTTCCTTGACGGAATAAAGCAGCCCTACACACATCGAGTCTTGAAGTCGTCGAAAGATTCGCCTACCGTTCTGTGCTTAATTATTTTTACGCATGTGCCAGGTTTAATTTAACTATAGAAAAACAAACATTATATTTTACAGTAGGAATCTGAACAAGTTATATATAATAAGATTATATATCTGTATGAGTAACAATTGAATGGTCTTGCCTGTACGCAGTTTCTACTTCCCTTAATGTTGCTATGACTAATAAATTATTTTCTACGTTTACAAGTCGTCATTAATCTTTACACTAAGATGCTGTTACTTTATAGCTTAGTTTATTTTGCTGATTATTGAATGTTAATGAATTATAATAATTTAAATTTTTTTGTAGACTTGTCGATTCTTGTTCAAATAAGTGATCATTTACATTTAAAAGTTCCATATTACTCTTGCACAAACTGGATAGCATTAACAGTTTGTGCCTGAAAAAGTGCCTTAGAAAGTCTTAAAAAAATACCAGAAAAACTTCTGGAAAAAGTGCCTCAAAAAGTGTCAGAAACTATCCCACGTGAAGTACCAAAAAAAGTACATAAAGAACTCCAAGAAAAAGGACCGGAAAAAAAACTCACAAAAAGTGCTGAAAAAGGTTCCACAAAAAGTACCGAAAAAAGTCCCAGAAAAAGTACCGCTAAAAATACCGGAGAAAGTACCGGCGACAATCTCGGACTACGTACCTGAAAAACACCCACAAAAGGAACCGGGAAAAGTCTCGCAAACAAAACCACTAGAAGTCCCAGAAAAAGTCTCGCAAAAAGGACTAGAGAGAGTCCCACAAAAATTACATGAGAAAGTCCAGCAAAAAGAACCACAGAAAGTACCAGAGAAAGTCTTGAAAGAAGTACCCTTAAAAGTCTCGCAAAATGTACCAGAGAAATTCTCGCAAACTGTACCACCAAACGTCCTGGAAAAGGCACCGAAAAAAGTACATGAGAAATCCCCGCAAAAAGTACCAGAGAAAGTACCAAAGAAGGTCTCAGAAAAAAAATCCAAAAAAGTCCCGATAAAAATACCGAAAAAAGTCTCGAAATCAGTACCGCAAAAAGTTCCGTGAAAAAGTACCGCAAATAGTACACGAAAAATTTCCACAAATAGTACCAAAAAAAGTGCAGCAAAAGTACATAAGGAAGTCCCACAAAAAGTACCACAGAAAGTACAGTAGAAAGTCTCGGCAAAAGTACTCGAGAAAATCCCGTAAAAAGTACCAGAATATGTCTCAAAAAAAAATACCAGAGACAATCTTGAAAAAAGTACAGGAAATAGTACTGCATAAAGTACCGTAAAAACTACCACAATAAGTACTACAAATTGTTCCGCAAACAGTACAGAAAAAACCTCGGAAAAAATACCGCAGAAAGTACCGGAGAAAGTCCTAAGTAATAAATGACTTCTTACAGTGAAAAAATTGTCCCTGTAAAAGTTATATATTAAGTACGTAGTAACTGAAAATTATCGACTGTCTACACCAATCGATACTGAAGGAAACTTAAGAGGATTTCAGGGGACTGAAGGGTACACAAGGGGACTTTGGGGGACTTTAAAGGTCTTGAGGGGGCTTTGGAGGACTTGAGAGGATTTGAAGAGACTTCGGTGGACTAAACAGAGCTCTGGGGGACTTAGAGGACTGAAGTGAACTTAAGGGGACTTTAGGGGACTGGAGGGTACACGATGAGACTTTAGGAGACTTTGGAGGACTTGAGGGGACTCCACAGAACTTTTAAGGACTAAAAGGAACTCCAGAAGACTTAGGTGGATGTTAGTTGACCTCAGTGGACTTTAAAAGACTGAAGGCGACTTTGGGTGACTTAGGAGGACTTTAAAAGACTAAAGGCGACTTTGAATGACTTAGGAGGACTTTAAAGGACTAAGGAAATCTTTGGGGAACGTTAGAAGACTTTGAGAGTTTCAAGACTTAAGAGGACTGAAGGGTACTTAAGGGGACTTTGGGGGACTTTAGAGGTCTTAAGGGGGCTTTGGAGGGCTTGAGGGGACTTGAAGGGACTTCGGTAGACTAAAGAGAGCTCTGGGGGATCTAGAGGACTTCAGGGGACTGAAGGGAACACTATAAGTTTTTGGGAGACTTTGGAGGACTTAAGGGGACTTCAGAGAACTTTAGAGGTCTAAAAGGGACTTCAGGAGACTTGGGTGGATTTAAGGCGACTCCAGTAGACTTTAAAAGACTGAAAGGGGCTTTGGGGAACTTAAGAGGTCTTGAGGGGGCTTTGGAGCAATGTAAAAATTGCACAGCTCGGCTGGCTAGGACTCTCAGGTAGGCGTGACAAAAACAGTACTCTTAAACAAATAATATACATGAACTGCGCGTAGGCATTTTCCATGCAAGTACAATTCTCATGCGAAAGAAAAATGACGAAAAATGACTTATCAAACTCAGAATAGGTTTTAAAATAAGTATAGAATTTAGCCTTAAAATAAGTCGCAAAAAATTTATCAAAATTTAATATAAATCAAAAAAAGTATAAAATATCTTAATAACTATAAATACGATATACAATAGATTTTTAGGATTCTTAATAAAATTTGTATCTAATTGGCGATTATTTAAGCGAGTATTAAATATTGGTTAGTTTTTTACTCTCTTTCAGTGCTAAGGCAGAATTAAAGAAAGTAATACTTTAGTCAGGAATGTTGAAATATCTATCTATAAAGATTTCTGAAATCCAAAAAATCTTGGTAATATTTAAATTTTTTCATAAATTTTTGCTACATTATTGGATAATTGGATTTTCCGGATTTTCAAAAAGTTATTTGAGATAAAAAAAAAATGTAAAGAGGTTAAACAATTGTTTAAACAAAAAATATTATCGAAATAACACATTTTTTTTTTGTATATTTCCATGCTTAAGTTTTTTTTTTGTTGTGATTTCTAACTCTTACCATTCAAAAGAGCATACTTAAAAACGTAGGGAACAGTGCTTTTACAAAATTTTCTTATGAATTTCATTATAGGGTTATTAATTTATCAATGTAAACTTAAAAGTAAAAATGGATTTGGGCCGAAACTGGTTAATGTAGTATAATTTCTAACAATTTAATAAATACACGACTAATTGGAAATTTTGCAGGCGTAATAGTAAAATTTAATTCATTTTTTTTTTAAATGTAGGTTTTTTTGTATTTTTTTGTTTCCTTCTTGTATTACTACTCTTACGTTATATATATATTTTATAACGTGTTTCATAGACGGTTGATTTAATTTTTACATTTAAATTTTTTATTTTGTTGACACGAACTTTTTGAAAGTTTTTTATTACTTTTTAACGCTGCTAACAATATCAAGTTAGTTACAACATTAGTTTCGCTTAGCAAAATAAATTTTCCCACGAACATATTTATCAAATTGTTAAAAAAAAACAAATAGCTAAATAGATATGTATAAATAATTTTTTTATTTATATATTAAGATATATATCTGAATCAGGTGCAGGTCTAAATGGTATCCGAGCATACATAACCGTATCCCGCACATAATCGTTTTAAATATACGATTTTTGTGATTCATAAAATGTAAGCGGTAACTATTCCTGTAAAATTATTTTTACATGTTTTTTTTCCGTAGATTGGACATGTGTAGATTTCCATCAAAATAAGTTTGGTCAAATTAGGTTAATTGCAGCACGGTCCAGAATAACAATCAATTTATTACGGAGACAAGGTGACTTTCAATGACAGTTAAAATTTTTTCCCCCAGGTAAGTAGTTATTATAGAGCGATTACCTAACATTGAATTATATTTTTAATACAGTAAGTAAACTCGAGTAGGTGAAACTTCATTTTATATTGTAGTGATACACGATGGCTTAGGAACGTGCAACTATTATTCGCGAGTGGCATGAATACACCCTCAAGCAGGCTAAGGCCTACATCGGCAAGCATCAGGTCACCGTCAACCGCTTACCCGTTAACGTTTTCTGAAATGTGCTTGCAGACAAAATAAACGTTGACATTGCTGAGTATATGTTTCAGTGCAAGAGGGGCATCGAGGTTAGGCAAGAGTCAGTTGAGTACATTAAGGATGGAGTCGCAATTCTTACCAGCGATAAGGGTTACCAACGCAATAATAGAAGGAGATTGATAGAGAACGTGGAGACGTATGTTCAGCAGCTGCAGGACGACGAGGTATTTTCGCGAACCGCCTTATTTACAAAGCTAATGGAACAAAAAGAAGATATGATCGTATACTACGGTCGCGACTGCACCATACCTCCAAACGATAGCGCGTATTTACGATTCCCTTTGTTTACGTTGCTGGCACAGTCTAGCCACGCTGGGTCCATTATTCAGGGCGTGCATACGCCCATGTGGTATGTCGGAGGAGTAGGATTAGCCACTGCATTTCACGTAAAGGACGGCGAACTCGCTTCCGTGAACCTGCTAATTTGCGGCGAGGCCAAGTGCTGGCCGCTTATTGCAGAAGAGCAGTGCGCAATTTTGGCTCAACATATTAAAAACTACCTGGTTCAAGTACCCAACTGTTTTCTCTACCACAAGCCAGGCATTGTCATCAGCCCCATTAAGCTTGATGAGTGGGGCATTGACGTGCACTATCAACTTTGGCACGTTAACATCTGCCAGGAGTCTCAAACAGACCGCCCACGCTTATATCTGTACTGCTACAGGTCGTGCACGGCGATGTGAGATTTTTTTTAACAAGACTGTCATTACATCGGGGAGAGAGAAGCAGATTAAAAGAAAAAAGGTGCTACGAGGCAAGAAAAAAGAATATGAATGTACCATGGATGCCTGCCAGGGCCAGGCGAGAGTATTCGTGTATAAGCACGAGTTTCAGTGGCATCTCGTAAAAAAAGACAGTGAGTTGCCAATATCGTGCAGACGTGACCCAGACTACCAGCACTATTTTGCAAATAAATCACAGATGTGGAGGCACTACCAAACAAGCCACAACTGCGAGGGTATGATTAAAAAGGGGTGTCAGATAGATAGCTGCAAGAAAATGATAAGCCAGCAAAAAATGACTCGACATATGGAGACTGTTCACGCCAAAGACAGAAAGAAGGGTACCTGCGACAACTGCCGATGCACAATATTTAAGAACAGCTTGCCCCGGCACTTAAAGTGGTGCAGTGGCCCTGTACAGTGTCAGGATTGTTCTAAAATTTTCAAAAGTAATCAGGCAAAATCAGCCCACAATTGTGCCAAATTAGTTAAAAAAATTAAATAAATTATGATAATTTAAACAATCTATGTAATGCAACTTTTAAATGTTTGTAATAATTATGATGTTATAAAGAGCTTTACATTATTATTAAGTGAGGGTTATGTTTGACCAAATAACAAAAATTTGTAATAGTTTGCGATCCACCATATATCCAGAAAACAAATATATATTATACATTTTCATCCACATTTTCAAGAGATTTAAAAAAAAGCATATGTTCACGTATGGAATTAAAAGATAATTGTTGATTACAATAAGGCAACTCGAATTGTTGTCATGACATCCGTATCTCCGCAAAAGGTAAAATTATAGAGACAGCTGTTGCAGGCGCTTTCTAACTGACAAATCTCGATTTAAGTTGAAAATAAAAATTGTTTGATAATTGATAATATGACATTAAATAGCATAAAATGATAGTAAACTAAATTATGATTCACAAAACTATTTTTAAGACGTATTTTACTCTCATTTTGAAGTGCTTACAAAATTATTTTTTTCGTTCCCTCAATTGACTAGAGAGTTCCTGTAGAACCACTTTAATAGATTGTCGTAAAAAAAAAAAAAAAATAAGTAAATAAACAAAGTTTTTGCCAAAAGAAGCAACCAATCGCAAACGTAAGTTTTCAAATTTTATAGAAATTGGGTATCAAACGCTACGAAAGAATGCAAATATTAACAATTAATGCTATTTATTATTTTTTTAAAGTGAAATGAACTTTTTTTAGAAACAAAAGATTTATTTATCGAAAATGTAAGAATTGCTCAGGAAAAATGCTTTTCTTTCTATTCAACAAATAATTAAATTAACCAAATCAAGCAATCTCTTTTAGCCCTGAAAAGCTGCTTTTCATTTAAATTAAAAATTTAATTTAGCGACATCAGGCGTTTTTGAGGGTTGAGTGTGCCCTCGGTAGGAAAAATAGGATTCGCCACATAAGTGCCATTGCTCTGTAGCTACCTCACGTTCCTCGGGCCCTGCTTTGCAGGTCCCTCGGGCCGCAAAATAGCCCCAGAGACGATGGCACTTATCCGACAAAAACTACTTTTTTAATAAGTTCCACAGTCCTAATAATAGCTTTAATTAACTTCTACTTAGTAAGCGTTCAAAAAAATCAAAACTAACAAAAAAAGTGAAGCCGCCGTATTTTATGTGACATCGTGCAAAATGTACCATTTGCATTAGATGTTTTTTAAATTCAAAACCTCCAGTTGTACTGAAAAAAATAGTGATAAGGCAATCTCTTGAAGCTGTTGATGATGATTCGATGGAGATGATAGTGAAAGATAACAAGGGGCTGGAAGAGAAAGAAATGCAGGTTAGTTAGTTAGCAAACTAATTAATTCCATAAAATATATATATGTACGTCTGTATAGGTGCTAATGTGTGTGCGCATCTGTGCACTTGTGCGTAACCGTATTTGTGTGTGCCTCTGTGTAAATGTATACGTGTGTGTGTAAATTTATAAGTGGGTGCAGTGATCTTAAAAGCAGCGATGGAACAGTGCGCGGAATTCAAATTGGCTATATGAGCAAATCGACAAAAACCAGTTAACTAAAACTCAAGCTATTTAACCCAGTGACCCGGGGGGCAGAAAATTGATAACATAATAATTATAAAGGTCAATAAACAAATAACCACATAACCTAAGCCCCAAGCTACTAAAACCAGTGACCCGGGGGGCAGCAAATTAATAACTTATTGAATATATATAATAATATAATAATAAAATAATTTATTAAATAAATAGCAACATAACCTAAAATCTAAGCTATTCAACCCAGTGACCCGGGGGCAGAAAACTAATAACATATTAATTTTATAGGTCAAGAAAAAAACAACCTCATAACCTAAGACCCAAGCTTTTTAACCCGGTGACCCAGGGGACAGCAAGTTAATAATTAATTGATTAAATAAATTATTAAATAAATAACAACACACCCTAAAACCCAAGTTATTGAACCTAGTAACCTAGGACACAGTAAGTTAATAAATTGTTGAATAAAGAAATTAAAAAACAAATAACCACATAACCTAAAACACAAGCTATTTAACCCAGTGACCCGGGGGGCAGAAAATAAATAACATAATAATTATAGAGGTCAATAAACAGATAACCACATAACCTAAGACCCAAGCTTTTTAACCCAGTGACCCGGGGGACAGCAAGTTGATAATTAATAAATTAAATAAATTATTAAATGAATAACAACACACCCTAAAACCCAAGCTATTAAACCTAGTAACCTAGGGCACAGTGAATTAATAATTTGTTGAATAAAGAAATTAAAAAATAAATAACCACATAACCTAAAACACAAGCTATTTAACCCAGTGACCCGGGGGGCAGAAAATTAAAAACACATTGAATACATATAATAATAATAAAATAATTACATAATTTCTTAAATAAATAGCAACATAACCTATAACCCAAGCTATTTAACCCAGTGACCTGGGGGCAGAAAACTGATAACATATTAATTTTATAAGTAAATAAACAAATAACCTTACAACCTTAAAACCCAAGCTATTTAACCCAGTGAACCAGAGGGCAGCAAATTAAAAACATAATAATTATATACGTCAATAAACAGATAACCACATAACCGTCGACTCAAGCTTTTTAACCCAGTGACCCGAAGGACAGCAAGTTAATAATTAATTGATTAAATGAATTATTGAATGAATAACAACACACCCTAAAACCCAAGCTATTAAACCTAGTAACCTAGGGCACAGTGAATTAATAATTTGTTGAATAAAGAAATTAAAAAATAAATAACCACATAACCTAAAACACAAGCTATTTAACCCAGTGACCCGGGGGGCAGAAAATTAAAAACACATTGAATACATATAATAATAATAAAATAATTACATAATTTCTTAAATAAATAGCAACATAACCTATAACCCAAGCTATTTAACCCAGTGACCTGGGGGCAGAAAACTGATAACATATTAATTTTATAAGTAAATAAACAAATAACCTTACAACCTTAAAACCCAAGCTATTTAACCCAGTGAACCAGAGGGCAGCAAATTAAAAACATAATAATTATATACGTCAATAAACAGATAACCACATAACCGTCGACTCAAGCTTTTTAACCCAGTGACCCGAAGGACAGCAAGTTAATAATTAATTGATTAAATGAATTATTGAATGAATAACAACACACCCTAAAACCCAAGCTATTAAACCCAGTAACCTAGGGCACAGTGAGTTAATAATTTGTTGAATAAATAAATTAAAAAACAAATAACCACATAACCTAAGACACAAGCTATTTAACCCAGTGACCCGGGGGGCAGAAAATTAACAACATATTAATTATATAGGTCAATAAATAAATAACCACGAAACCTGAAACCCAAGCTTTTCATTCCAGTGACCCGGGGGACAGCAAGTTAATAATTAATTAATTAAATAAATTACTAAATAAATAAAAACATACCCTTAAACCCAAGCTATTTAACCCAATGACTCGGGGGGCAGCAAATTATTAACATATTGAATATAAATTATAATAATATGATGGTTAAATAAATTATTAAATAAATAAAAACATTACCTAGAACCCAAGCTTTTCAACTCAGTGACCCAGAGGACAGCAAGTAAATAATTTATTAATTGAATAAATATATAATTAAATACCAACATAACCTTATACCCAAGCTTTTCATAATAATACCTTATCAAATTTACGTATTATTTAATTGCTGCATTCCAAGTCATTAGGTCAAGTAGCTTAGGATTGAAGTTATGTGGTTATTTGTTTATTAATTTATTTATTTAAAAAATTATCAACTCACTGTGACATAGGTTACTGGGTTAAATAGCTTGGGTCTTAGGGTGTGTTTTTATTCATTTAATAATTTCTTTAATCAATTAATTAATAACTTGCTGGCCCTTGGGTCACTGGGTGAAAAAAGCTTGGGTTTTAGGTTATGTGGTTATTTGTTTATTGACCTATATTATTTTTATGTTAATAATTTTCTGCCCTCAGGTTCACTGGGTTAAATAGCTTGGGTCTTAGGTTGTGTGGTTATTTGTTTATTGACTTATTTAATTAGTATGTTATAAATTTTCTGCCCCCGGGTCACTGGGTTAAATAGCTTGGGTTTCAGGTTATAAGGTTATTTGTTTATTGACCTATAAAATTAATATGTTATTAGTTTTCTGCCCTCTGGTTCACTAGGTTAAATAGCTTGGGTTTTAGGTTATGTGGTTATTTGTTTATTGACTTATTTAATTAGTATGTTATTAGTTTTCTGCCCCTGGGTCACTGGGTTAAAAAGCTTGGGTTTTAGGTTATGTGTTTATTTGTTTATTGACCTATATTATTCTTATGTTAATAATTTTCTGCCCTCTGGTTCACTGGGTTAAATAGCTTGGGTCTTAGGTTGTGTGGTTATTTGTTTATTGACTTATTTAATTAGTATGTTATAAATTTTCTGCCCCCGGGTCACTGGGTTAAATAGCTTGGGTTTCAGGTTATAAGGTTATTTGTTTATTGACCTATAAAATTAATATGTTATTAGTTTTCTGCCCTCTGGTTCACTGGGTTAAATAGCTTGGGTTTTAGGTTATGTGGTTATTTGTTTATTGACTTATTTAATTAGTATGTTATTAGTTTTCTGCCCCTGGGTCACTGGGTTAAAAAGCTTGGGTTTTAGGTTATGTGTTTATTTGTTTATTGTCCTATATAATTCTTATGTTAATAATTTTCTGCCCTCTGGTTCACTGGGTTAAATAGCTTGTGTCTTAGGTTATGTGGTTATTTGTTTATTCACATTTTTAATGAGTATGTTATTAGTTTTCTGCCCCCGGGTCACTGGGTTAAATAGCTTGGGTTTTAGGTTATGAGGTTATTTTTTTCTTGACCTATAAAATTAATATGTTATTAGTTTTCTGCCCTCGGGTCACTGGGATAAATAGCTTGGGTTTTAGGTTATGTTGATATTTATTTAATTAATTATTTAATCATTATATTATTATTTTTATATATATTTAGTGTGATATTAATTTGCTGCCCCTCGGGTCATTGGGTTAAATAGCTTGGGTTTTAGGTTATGTGGTTATTTGTTTATTGACCTATATAATTATTATGTTATTAATTTTCTGCCCCTCGGGTCACTGGGTTAAATAGCTTGGGTTTTTAGTTAACTGGTTTTTGTGGATTTGCCCATATAGCCAATTTGAATTCCGCGCGCTGTTCTGTTGCTGCTTTTGAGATCACTGAGTGGGTGTATGTTTCTGTGGGTATATGTTTGTTTCTGTATGCTTGTGTAACTGCACTTAAGTAAGTATAAATACTTGTACGAATGTGTAATGGTATTTGTGCAATTGTACGTGTATGAGTGTAAAATACAAAATTATGTATGCGTGTATGCGTATGTGTGTGTGTGAAGTAATTTGATTGTTATCATATGTATTGTTTTTTTGGTAACCTCAAGAAGTTCTACACATAGAGGATTTTTGTCGTAAGGAGGGTTGGGAGCTTCCAGCATGTTTGTATGTGTGTCCCACCAGTCGAATAAGAATAGATCAGCCTTCTACATTATTATCGTAAAGTTATCTCTAGGAAGATTAAAGTTGTTTTACGTATACATAAATATAATACAAACGTTATAAAAAATATTAAAAAATAAATTTTTTTTTTCAGTTGCAGTTAATTAGAAAAAAATTAATTGTTTTTTTTCTCTTCTCTTTTTGTTAGTAAATTTATGAAGTATAAAATTAATTGTGATTGCTTAATTTATGTATAAAGACAAATAATTAAATCAAAGCAAGCAATCATAGGTAGCCTTCCGAAAATAATTTTTCATTTAAAAAAATATACACATGCCTAATCAAGCATCCCACACAGCCTCAATAAGAGAAGTAAAAAAGTATAATTAGCTGCAGAATTTTAAAATCCAGAGCAATTTCAACATCGATTTTAAGATTTTTGTTGCGACTTATTTAGAGACTAATTGTAAAGCATATTTTCATTCAAGACTAAATATTAGTTTGAAACGTGACTGTCATTGAGAATAAATTTAATACTTAATACTTCTTTTATGTTACTTAATACTTAATTTTAATACTTATTTTTGCGACTTATTTTTAGGCTGCCTTCTATACTTATTCTGTGACCTGTTCTAAATTTAATATGTCATTTTTCAACATTTTTATCTCGAATAAGCACTGAACTCATAAAAAATGCCTACGCACAGTTCATGTATTTTATTTGTCTAAAAGTACCTTTTTTGTCACGCCTGCTCGAGGGTCCTAGCGCGCTAAGCAGCGCAGTTTTGACATCCAAAAAAATTTTAACATCGTTTTTAAGACTTGTGTTCCAGCTAATATGAAGAATGATGATTAGATGTATCTTAATACTAAATATGAGTTTGAAATGTAACTGACATTGATCATAATTTTAATACTTATTTTTGTGACTTATTCTTAGGCTGCCTTCTGTACTTATTCTGTGACCTCTTCTAAGTTTGATATGTCATTTTTCGTAATTTTTATCTTGCATGCGCACTGTTTTCATGGAAAATGCCTACGCGCAGTTCATGTATATTATTTGTCTAAGAGTACCTTTTTTGTCACGCCTGCCCGAGGAACCTAGCGCGCCAAGCTGGGCAATTTTGACATTCAATAAAATTTTAACATCGTTTTTAAGACTTGTGTTCCAACTAATGTAAAGAAAAATTATCAGACGTATCTTAGGATTAAATATAAGTTTGAAATGTAACTGTCATTGAGAATAATTTTGATACTTATTTTTGCCACTTATTTGAAGCTGACTTTTATACTTATTCTGTGACCTCTTCTGAGTTTGATATGTCATTTTTCGTAATTTTCATCTCGAATGAGCACTCATGGAAAATGCCTATATGCAGTACATGGATATTATCTGTCTAAGAGTACTTTTTTTGTCATGCCTGCCCGAGGGTCCTAGCATGCCAAGTTACGAAATTTTGACATCCAATACAATTTTAAAATCATTTTTAAAACTTGTGGTCTAGCTAATTTAAATAATAATTATTAGACGTATCCTTATATTTAATATATGTTTGAAATGTGACTGACTTATTTTTGCATTTTATTCGAAGCTGACTTCTATATTCATTCTGCGACCTGTTCGAAGTTTGATGTGTCATTTTTCGTCATTTTTATCTCGAATGAGCACTGTAATCATGGAAAATTTCTACGCGCAGTTCATGTATTTAATTTGTCTAAGAGTACCTTTTTCGTCACGCCTGCCCAAGAATCTTAGTGCGCCGAGATGCGCAATTTTGACTTCTAATGCAAGTTTAGTATAGTTTTTAAGACTTGTGTTTCGACTTATTCAGATACTTATCATTTGACGTATCTTGAGACTAAATATAAGTTTGAAATGTGACTAACGTTGAGAATAATTTTGATTTTTATTTTTGTCAAAACTCAAACAAGTGCCCAGAAAGTTTCCTTTAAGCACTCGCTAAGAGTTCGCCAAGTATTCACTAAGTAAATCAGCCACAAACTGCATATGCCTGAAAAATAATTCAACACAGAGCGGGAAGAAAATTTATATTTGCTAGAGTAAATAAGACCGCAAAGTAAAAAGGTAGGGTGCGCTCGCGCATACCACGCGTACATAACGTAAACATCGCACCTCTTTCTCACATCCCCCTCAAAGCAATTGCAATTTGAGTTTTTTTTTTAAACAGTTACTGTGTGGCAGTACTGACTCTTTGAGGTACTGTTCCCGAGACTTTCTCTTGTACATTTTGCGGAAATTTCTTTGGCACTTCTGCCAAGACTTTGTTCGGTACTTTCTGCAGTACTTCCTCATACATTTACTGCGGTACTTTTTGTTGGACTTTCTCATGTATTTTTCGAGGTACTTATTCCGGAACGTTCTTGTGGTACTGATTCGGGTATTTTTTGCGGGACTTTTTCGTGTATTTTTTACGGTACTTTTTCCGGGACTTTTTGTGGTACTGATTTCAGTACATTTTGCAGGACTTTTTCGGGTCATTCTCCAAAACTTTTTGTGGGAATTTTTCATGTACTTTTATCGGTACGTTTTCCAGGACTTTTTGCGGTACTGATTCCGAGACTTTTTTCGGTACTTTTAGAGGAACTTTTTCGGGTACTTTTTTCGGGACCTACTCCGGTACTTTTTGTGGTACTTTCTCCGTTCTTTTTTGCGGGAATTTCTCATGTACTTTTTGCAGTGCCTTTTCAAGGACTTCGTGCGGTACAGTTTCTGAGACTTTCTCTGGTTCACTTTACGGGATTTTTTTAGGAACTTCTGCCGAGACATTCTCCGTAACTTTTTGCAGTACATTCTCATGCATTTTTTGCGGTACTCCTTTTGAGACATTCTCCAGTACTTTTTTCGGGACTTTCTCATGTATTTTTTGCAGTACTTTTTCCGAAACTATTTATGGTACTGATCCCGGTGGGTACTTTTTCCGGGACTTTCTCTGGTACTTTGTGGTGGGAATTTTTCATGTACTTTTATCGGTACCTTTTCCAGGACTCCTTAAGGTACTGTTCCCGATATTGTTTTAAGTATATTTTGCGGAACTTTCTTAGGTACTTCTGTCGAGATATTCTCCAGTACTTTTTTTTTTTGTAACTTTCTCAGGTACTTAGTCTGGGATATTTACAGGTACTTTTTACGTTTCTTTTACGGTACTTTTTCCGGTATCTTCTTCGGTACTTTCTACAGAACCTTTTTCAGTACTTTTTTGGGAATTTTTACGGTACTTTATGCGGGACTATCTTTATCACTTTTTGCGGGACTGTCTGCGGTACTTTTTGTGGAACATTTTCTGGTACTTTTACGGGATTTTCTCGGGTACTTCTGCCGAGACTATCTACGGTTCTTTTTGCTGTACTTTTTGCTGGACTTCTTTATGTACTTCTTGTGGCACTTTTTGTAGGACTTTCTTCGGTACTGATTGCGGGAATTTGTCAAGTCCTTTTTGCGGTACCTTTTCCAGGACTTTTGCAGGCACTGGTCTGAAACTTTCTTTGATACATTTTGCAGGACCTTCTAGGGTACTTCTTTCGAGACTTTTTGCGGAAATTCCTCATTTATTTTTTGTGGTACTTTTTGTGGGACTTTCTTGAGTACTTTTTGCGAAACTTTTTCCAGTACCTTTTGCTAGACTTGCTTATGTTTTTTTTTGGTACTTTCTTCGGTATTTGTTGCAGGACTATTTCTGGGACTTTCAGCGGTACTTTTTCCTGGGTTTCTAGCGGTTCTGTTTCCGAGACTTCTTCTAATACTGTTTGCGGGACTTTCTCAGGTAATTAGTCCAAGATTTTCGCCAGTATATTCTCCGGTATTTTTTGCGGTACTTTTTCTAGGACTTTTTTTGGTACTCCTTGCAGAACCTTTTCCAGTACTTTTTGTGGGACTTTTTCTGGTACTTTTCGCTAGGCTTCTTTATGTACTTTTTTCGGTACTTCTCGCAGGAAATTTTCCGGTATTTTTGCGGAAAATTTTCCAAAAGTTTTTCTGGCATTTTTTGCAAGACTCTCAAGCACAATTTGTAAATGCTATTGAGTTTGTACAAGAGTACTATGAAAATTTTTCCCGTATATTTTGCGTAATGTCACTGCCACGTATCTACAAAGTTTTTTTAGTCCTCTTAAGTCCTCTGAATTCTTCTTGAGTCCTCTCAAGTCACC
Organism: Copidosoma floridanum; assembly: GCF_036245765.1. Taxonomy (NCBI): domain Eukaryota; kingdom Metazoa; phylum Arthropoda; class Insecta; order Hymenoptera; family Encyrtidae; genus Copidosoma; species Copidosoma floridanum. Next base: position 7,114,301 of record NW_028321893.1, read on the forward strand.
CAAAGTTCACTTAAGTACACCTAAGTCCCTTTAAGACCTCTCAAGGCCTCAAAAGCCCCCTTAAGACCCCAAAAGTCCCCTAAAGTCCCCTTGTGTACCCTCCAGTCTCCTTATAATCCCTTAAAACTCTTGAAGCCCCCAAAAGTCCCCCAGAGATTTCTTAAGGTCCTTCGAAGTCTCCTAACGTTCATTAGAGTCCACCAGAGCTCCCTTATTCCTTTTAAGTCCGTCAAAATCCTATTAGGTCTTCTTGAGTTCCCCAGAGATCTCTTGAATTTTTTAAAGTCCACCAAAGTTGCCATTAATCCACCTAAGTCTCTGGAAGTCCCTTTTATACCTTTCAAGTTCTTTGAAGTCCCCTCAAGTCCTCAAAGTCCCCCAAAAACTCTTCGTGAACCGTCAAGTCCCCTTAAAATCCCTTGAGTCTCTCAAAGTCCCCTGAAGTCCCCTAAAGTCCTCTAGAGCCCCCAGAGCTCTCTGTAATCCACTGAAGTCCTGTGATTATTTCTTGAGTTCTTTTAATTCCACTCAAGTCCCTTCAAGTCCTCTCAAGTCCTCCAAAGCCCCCTCAAGACCTCTCAAGTCCCCCAGAGTCCCCTTCCGTATCCTGCAGTCTCCTTAAGTTCCCTTGAAACTCTCAAAGTCTACTAACGATCCCCAAAGATCTCTTTAGTCCTTTAAAGTCCTCCTAAGTCTTCCAAAATCGCCTTCAGTCTTTTAAAGTCTACTTAAGTCGCCTTAAATCCACCTAAGTCTCCTGAAGTCCCTTTTAGTCCTCTAAAGTCCTCTGAAGTTCCCTCAAGTCCTCCAAAGTCTCTTAAAGTCTCATCGTGTACCCTCCAGTCCCCTTAAGTCCCCTTAAGTTCCCTTCAGTCTCTTTAAGTCCCTTGCAGTCCCCTTAAGTCCTCTTAATCCCCCAGAGCTCCCTTTAGTCCACCGAAGTCCCTTCAAGTCCTCTCAAATCCTCCAAAGCCCCCTCAAGACATTTAAAGTCTCCCAAAGTCCCCTTGTGTACCTTTTAGTCCCCTAAAGTTTCCTTGGAACTCTCAAAGTCCCCTAACGTTCCCCAAAGATTTTTTTAGTCCTTTGAAGTCCACTTAAATCTCCCAAAGTCCCCTTCAGTCTTTTAAAGTCCACTAAAGTCGCCTTAAATCCACCAAAGTCTCCCGAAGTCCCTTTTAATCCTCTAAAGTCCTCTGAAGACCCCTCAAGTCCTCCAAAGTTTTCCAAAGTCTCATCGTGTACCCCCCAGTCCCCTAAAGTCATCTTAAGTTCACTTCAGTCCTCTAAGTCCCCCAGAGCTCTGTTTAGTCCACCGAAGTCTCTTCAAATCCTCTCAAGTCCTCCAAAGCCCCCTCAAGACCTTTAAAGTCCCCCAAAGTCCCCTTGTGTACCCTTCAGTCCCCTGGAGTCCTCCTAAGTTTCCTTTAGTATCAATTAGTGTAGACAGTCGATAATTTTCGGTTGCTACGGCATTGATATATAACTATTACAGGGACAATATTCTTATTGTAAGAAGTCGTTTATTACTAAGGACTTTCTCCGCTACTTTCTGCCGTACTTTTTCCGAGTTTTTTTTCTGTTCTGTTTGCGGAACCATTTGCAATACTCATTGCGGGAGTTTTTACGGTACTTTAAGCAGGATTATTTCCAATACTTTTTTCAAGATTGCCTCTGGTATTTTTTTTTAAACACGTTCTGGTACTTTTTACGGGATTTTCTCGAGTACTTTTGCCGAGACTTTCTACTGTACTTTCTGTGGTACTTTTTGTGGGACTCCCTTATGTACTTTTGCTGCACTTTTTGCGGTACTATTTGTGGAAATTTCTCATGTACTATTTGTGGTACTTTTTCCGGGACTTTTTGCGGTACTGGTTACGAGACTTTTTCCGGTACTTTTAGCGGGACTTTTAAGGGTACGTCTTTCAAGACTTTCTCCTGTACTTTCTGTGGTTCTTTTTGCGGGACTTCCTCATGTAATTTTTGTGGGACTCTCTCTAGTCCTTTTTGCGAGACTTCTAGCGGTTTTGTTTGCGAGACTTTTCCTGGTTGCTTTTGTGGGTTTTTTTCAGGCACGTAGTCCGAGATTGTTGCTGGTACTTTCTCCGGTATTTTTTGTGGTACTTTTTCCGAGACTTTTTTCGGTACTTTTTGTGGAACCTTCTTCAGTACTTTTTGTGAGACTTTTTCTGGTCCTTTTTCTTGGAGTTCTTTATGTACTTTTTTTTGGTACTTCACGTGGGATAGTTTCTGGCACTTTTTGAGGCACTTTTTCCAAAAGTTTATCTGGTATTTTTTCAAGACTCTTTAAGGCACTTTTTCAGGCACAAACTGTTAATGCTATTCAGTTCGTACAAGAGTAATATGAAACTTTTGAATGTAAATGATCCCCTATTTAAACGTTAGGCGAATCTTTGGACGACTCCAAGACTTGATGCGTGTAGGGCTGCTTTATTCCGTCAAAGAAATCAGCCACAAACTGCACGTGCGTAGATAATAACTAAGTTTAGGGCAGGTAGTGAATTTCCCGACGAGTACTTTTTTTGTAGCGCTGGCCCGAGGTATATTGCGTGTCGAGCTTCTCTATTCCGTCAAGTAAATCAGCCACAAACTGCAAATGCGTGGAAAATACCTTAACGCTAAGCGGAAAGAAAATTTCCCGATAAGTATGTTTTTTTTAAATTTCATAATTTCCTCCACGACTGAGATGCCTACTAAGATGTTAACTACCATTAGGAATTAATAGTCAGTTTCTTATAAAATTAAGTATAATTCTACGAATGCATTAGCGTAATTCATGTAAGTCCTTTTTTTAGTTAAGAGTGAAATATAAATAAAATGAATTCTTGTACTTTAACATAAGCTCTTACGGAGAATTGTCGAAAATCACTCTTACAATCGAAAACTTAACGAGGATTAACAGACAATGTTTAATGAAATTTTAACCAACCACAAAATAGTAACTTAGGAATCGTAATATGTAAAGTTTAAGTCAGTTAGTTCGCTGTAAAAAATAATGCTTATAAATATTTGCTAGAGTAATTAAGACCACAATGTAAAAAGTGAGAGTGTGCGCGCGCATACCACGCATACATAACGTAAAACATCGCACCTCTCTCTCTCGCACCCCCCTCAAAGCCTTGGAAAAAGCAATTGCATTTCAAATTTTTTTCAATTTAACAGTTCGACTTAGTATTAAAATTAATTGTACGCAGCGACAATGCAAGCAATTGTGGAGAAGGCATAACCTTAGTAATACCCATACAAACATACTGACAACACATCGTTCTACCCGAAACTTCCCCTTATTCTGATAACACCACGAGAATTGTCGTAAATTTTTACCTATAAAATGCGTCCGATAACTTGTTTCGTCAATAAACAAAAACTCTTAGGGGGGAGAGGGGGGCAACATGAAGATGGTCACTTTGTACACGTTAAATTTCGGTAGTCCGATTACTCAGGGTACATTAAAACATGGTAAGAATGATTGGATTTATACCAAATTTTTTTTTCAGAAATTTTTCGGGTCACTAATCATGATTACGGCATTTAATTAGCCCCATTCAAGATAGCGCATCCAATATGGCGGCCAAAATTAACGTAAATCTACTGATTTGTACCAAATTTAGTATTGGAGAGTTTTTTTCCAGTCACTGATCACGAATTATTAATCAAATTAGCCAAATTCAAAATGGCGGATCCAAAATGGTGACGAGAATTATCAAAAATTAACCGACTTGTGTCAAGTTTGGTTTACAAGGTGATTGTGGATCGCTGATTACAAATCCGAAGTCCAATTAGCCAAGTTTAAAACATTGGATCCAAGATGGCAGCGAATATCATAAAAAATCAACTGATTTGTACAAATTGCAGTAAGATTTAATTTACTTTATTCCAGAAAGCCCAAAAACGGCTGAAATTTCTACTTTTCACGAATTCTCACCCCATCCACCCAATTTTGGGCTTATTTTAATCCTTAGATAATAGACTACAAGTATCCATCTCTGAGGGTTAAAAAATCTGTTCAGTACATGCAAATGAGGTGTATGTTCATATACATACGTAATTATGGTGAATTCGGAAAATCTACTGGCTTTCTATCGATAAAGACAGAATGTAATTTAAGTACATCCTTATCTTGGCTTTTTTCTGTTAAATTTTACTTATTAAAGCACTTTTTATTTTTATTGCTGTCAAACACCTGAAAAAATATTGTATTTTGGTATTTGGAGTATTCCTTTCCAATTATCCGACAGCAAATAAAATTTATTAGAATCCATAGTCTATTTGATTTTAAGTAAAACGTTTCAGACTAAAGTATATATCTTATATTTCCTTTTGTTCAATTGATGAATAATTTTTGTTTCGTATCTCACAGATCGCCTCTCCTCTCCCTTTAGAATATTTTGATTGTTTTTTAGATGGATGAATTTAAAAAAACTTTTTAGATCTTGTTTCTATAGCCTCTAACATTAAAAGCACGATACATTTAATTGAAGTAAAAATTCATACTTTTCCATACATTGATGCAAACCTTTATATGCTCATACATTTGGCATTACACAGTAACTGTAGTGGGAAACAATTTATTTTTAAATTCTACCAGAACGGCTTCTTTGATAAGGTGTTATAAGAATGGATTTATCTTAGAAAATAAATTCCAAATTTAACTCATCTTATTCTAATAGCAACGACACAATGTCAGTGTCTGATTCGATGCTTACTTTTTTTAAGTTATATTTTACAGACGACTAAAATAAACTAAAACTATACTTTTGTGTATTATTCTACACACAACTGCTAACTTATTCATGGTAATTCAAAACAGGTTTTTATCATTCACAGTAGTGATTTGAAAATAGTGACGAATTATTTAACGAATTCTGGCGATAGATATTAGTGTTTGGACTTTTGATATTTTTATGGTTACATTCCAGAGACGCCTCTGACAACATGCTGATAAGACACATGTATTTTTATTTCATTTCTCCAACAAAACAATGAAAGTTATGTTACAAAACGCATAATCTGTTACAAGAAGATAAACCAGAAATATGCATGGGATTTTTGGCAGTTAAAACAATAACTGTACTTGAATACGAGGGTGCTAGGAAAAAGATGTTTAATACCTATAGCCCATGCAGTATAGTGTATTTACTACAAGTGTGTGTATAATTTTGTATGTATACATGTAAATGTGTGCATGTTATTGGAATACAAAATTTTATCAGAAATGAGTACCACAATGTATCACATTAATGAACCTTATCTAAATAGCTATTTCCGTACAGTTCAAAATAACTTGTTTCCCACTACACCCAAACGGCACACATAGGACGTTACGAATTGAATTCGAACACTTCAGCAATTTAAACGTATTCGTTTAGATGTTTGAAAACTGTCCCTAAAGTATACTTAAGTCATCTTTTACGAATGAGGGCTATGTCACCTTTTTCAAGCTCCAAAATAGTTCGTTAAGAGTACATTGTTCAGATTGTAACTTTAAAAGTATTCTAAAAGTATTATTATATTATTTACGAATACAAATTATAGACATAATAAAAAAAAAAAAATATGAGTAACCTCAATTTTTTTTGAAAAAACTGAGTAAATTAGTCTCGAACTTCTGGCAGTCAAATGTTTGCGTGTGCCACAAACACGCTAATCCACTCAGCTACAATGGACTCGGTTGGAGTCGATATGACTGGCTTACATAAGTATAAGTATCACGTTATCGTTTTTTTTTGTCTTTCTTATCGTACATTTACATGAAAACAAATTAAATTGTTACTATAAAAATCTGATTAGTTATTCAAATAAATAAAAGATTACTTAAGTTTAATAAGTCAGTCCTTATAAATATTTCAATGGAATATTGAGTTAGTACGTGCATTATTGTGAAATTAGAGTACCATTAAATATTTAAGAATTGTCGTAAATACATTAAAAGTGTAAGTCGTACTCCTAATAAAAGAGGTGGAAGAAATTAGTTAACAGAAACTGGTAAATATCTCAATCAACATATAGGATGTATTATTAACTATTGGAATAAGCTGTCATGGCATGGTGGTACAATTTTTTATAATTAAATCATTTTAAAAAATGTGTTTTGTAAGGATAAATATTTTCATTATTAGAAGCCGAATTAAAAAAGAAAATTATAACATATATATTCATCATTAAAATTTCGTCTGATCCGGTAGTATACAAATGGTATATGGGAAATAAATAGAAAACAATATCTTATGTAAAATTATTATGTTCTGTCTAGAGTGTTATCAAAATAATTATAAAAGATAAAAAAAAGAAAAATAAAACTTTGCCACCGAGGTTCAACCCCATGGCCCACGACCTTGGGGTTCAGAGGCAAAAGCTTTACTTCTATGCTTCGAGAGGTGCTAATTACGATAAGTTATATGTTGCATATGTTTATGGATTTCCTTTACAGTTTATATTAATTATTAGATGTATCTTATCTAACATTTGTTCTTTGCTACTGCATTATTATTATAATTATCATCATAATTATTTTCAAGTAATTATTATTTCTTTATTAGTTAATACTACAATATACAAGACAGAACTAAATAATTTTAAAAGCCTAAACGAATTCTTTCCTAATTCCTTTTGAACTCGAACCGCATTTATATACTACCGGGTTTAACAAGATTTAAAATATATCTATACTTGAGTATAAATTTGTTTTATTATTATTCGAACACATCATTAAAAGAAAAACATACAGTGATGGAAATTAGAAAAAAAAAAAAAAAATTTATCATGGAGTTTCGATCTCACGATCCTTGGGTCAGGAGACAAAACCTTTACCACCATGCCATAAAAGCTGCTGGCAGTTAGGAGTTACATGTCGCATATGTTTATAGATATCCTTCAAGGTTTGTATTGAATAATAGATCTATGTTAGCTAGCATCATCCCGAGCAGGAAATGAATTAGGGATCTGATCAGTCCCTGTCCACGCTATCCTTTTTAGTGATCAGGTCCTGATCACGCTTGTAACGCTTATCTGACCAGGTACTGGTCAGACAGCATGATTTTATCCTTACTTATTCTGACCGCACATGCGCATTGCTTGATCTATTATATATGAATCTTTGTCATCTAAGGATCTAAGTTATAACTATCTAATTTGAATATATGATATTTATTTTCTTATCTTTATTAGAAATATAAGTATTTGTGAATGTTTTGTTACATATGGAAAATTATTTATAGTAATGCACATACTTTTATAATAAATACAATAAAATCGTTTTAATAACTAATATTACACAGTATAAGAACTAAATTTCAATACTTATGAAATTAGTTCACCATCTTTTAACGGTTGTAAACGTAGTTGCATTTTGTGCATTAAGTAAATTATCTGGTTTGTTTGTTTTAATGTTATTTTCAAAATTATCACTAGCACTGCTATCACTACAAGAACCGACTTTTTAAGTTAACCTATACTTACGGACTCTATATTTGGTAAGCAAAGCCTTTTTTTTTTTGCAGTACCTTGGCTTTCTGTTAGACATATGTGAGTATGCATACACACACACACACACACATAAATATGTATACACCAGACGCTCTAAGGATAAAATCATGCTGGCTGACCAGTACCTGATTAGATAAGCGTTACAAGCGTGACCAGGACCTGATCACGATGACTGATCAGGCCCTGATTTGAAATAAGGATGTCCTCATTTCATTTCTGCTCAAAATGTTATTTTTTAAAAGTAGTAATATTATTTATACACATAAGGACATACATTTTGTTTTCTATTTATTTCCCATATACCATTTGTATACAACCGGATCAGACGAAATTTTACTGATAAATATATATGTAATAACTTTTTTTTTTAATTCGGCTTCTGATGATAAAAATAGTTATCCTTACAAAACACATTTTTTAAAATAATTTTATTATAAAAAATTGTACCACAATGCCATGACAGCTTATTTCAATAGTTAATAATACATCCCATATGTTAATTGAGATATTTACCAGTTTCTGTTAACTAATTTCTTCCACCTCTTTTATTAGGAGTACGATTTACACTTTTATTGTATTTACGACAATTCTTAAATATTTAATGGTACTCTAATTTCACGATAATGCACGTACTTACTCAATATTCCATTGAAATATTTATTAGGACTGACTTATTAAACTTAAGTAGTCTTTTATTTATTTAAATAATTAATCAGATTTATATAGTAACAATTTTATTTGTTTTCATGTAAATGTACGATAAGAAAGACAAAAAAAAACGATAACGTGATACTTATACTAATGTAAACCAGTCATATCAACTCCAACCGAGTCCATTATAGCTGAGTGGATTAGCGTGTTTGTGGCACACGCAAACATTTGACTGCCGGGGGTTCGAGACTAATTTACTCAGTTTTTTCAAAAAAAATTGAGGTTACTCATTTTTTTTTTTTATTATGTCTATAATTTGTATTCGTAAATAATACTTTTAGAATACTTTTGAAGTTACAATCTGAACAATGTACTCTTAACGAACTATTTTGGAGCTTGAAAAAGGTGACATAGCCCTCATTCGTAAAAGATGACTTAAGTATACTTTAGGGACAGTTTTCGAACATCTAAACTAATACGTTTAAATTGCTGAAGTGTTCGAATTCAATTCGTAACGTCCTATGTGTGCCGTCTGGGTGTAGTGGGAAACAAGTTATTTTGAACTGTACGGAAATAGCTATTAAGATAAGGTTCATTAATGTAATACATTGTGGTACTCATTTCTGATAAAATTTTGTATTCCAATAACATGCACACATTTACATGTATACATACAAAATTATACACACACTTGTAGTAAATACACTATACTGCATGGACTATAGGTATTAAACATCTTTTTCCTAGCACCCTCGTATTCAAGTACAGTTATTGTTTTAACTGCCAAAAATCCCATACATATTTCTGGTTTATCTTCTTGTAACAGATTATGCGTTTTGTAACATAACTTTCATTGTTTTGTTGAAGAAATAAAATAAAAATACATGTGTCTTATCAGCATGTTGTCAGAGGCGTCTCTGGAATTTAACAATAAAAATATCAAAAGTCCAAACACTAATATCTATCGCCAGAATTCGTTAAATAATTCGTCACTATTTTCGAATCACTACTGTGAATGATAAAAAACTGTTTTGATTTACCATGAATAAGTTAGCAGTTGTGTGTAGAATAATACACAAAAGTAGAGTTTTGGTTTATTTTAGTTGTCTGTAAAATAAAACTTAAAAAAAGTAAGCATCGAATCAGACACTGACATTGTGTCGTTGCTATTAGAATAAGATGAGTTAAATTTGGAATTTATTTTCTAAGAAAAATCCATTCTCATAACACCTTATCAAAGAAGCCATTCTGGTAGAATTTAAAAATAAATTGTTTCCCACTACAGTTACTGTGTAATACCAAATGTATGAGCATATCAAGGTTTGCATCAATGTATGGAAAAGTATGAATTTTTCAATCAATTAAATGTATCGTGCTTCCAATGTTAGAGGCTCTAGAAACAAGATCTAAAAAGTTTTTTTAAATTCATCCATCCAAAAAAACAATCAAAATGTTCTAAAGGGAGAGGAGAGGCGATCTGTGAGATACTAAACAAAAATTATTCATCGATTGAACGAAAGGAAATATAAGATATGTACTTTAGTCTGATACGTTTTTCTTATAATTAAATAGACTGTGGATTTTAATAAATTTTATTTGCTGTCAGATAAATGGAGAGGAATACTCCAAATACTGAAATACAATATTTTTTCAGGTGTTTGACAGCAAAAAAAAATAAAAAGTGCTTTAATAAGTAAAATTTAACAGGAAAAAAGCCAAGATATGGATGTACTTAAATTACATTCTGTCTTTATCGATAGAAAGCCAGTAGATTTTCCGAATTCACCATAACTACGTATGTATATGAACATACACCTCATTTGCATGTACTGAACAGATTTTTTAACCCTTAGAGATGGATACTTGTAGTCTATTATCTAAGGATCAAAATAAGCCCAAAATTGGGTGGATGGTGTGAGAATTTGTGAACAGTAGAAATTTTAGCCGTTTTTGGGCTCTCTGGAATAAAGTAATGTTACGTATGCGCAACGTATTATTTGAGCCTAAGCTTTCGCTCAATAGCTCGGGATTCACACTGGGCGCGTAGGTGGGACGCGGGGTTAAAAGGGTAATTTAGCTTAAAGACGCGTTACTCAGAAAGGGGTACAATTGCTTTTACGCGACTAAGATTGACTGCCATGCAATATTCCGATGCACTTGCTCGCGGTTTTCTTTTGTCCAGAGCGGTGTATACCTCGTTCACGATCTAAAAACAGTTAACACCGTCACGAGTAAGGATATCGTATGTAATTTGACCTTGACACACTAATATCACGGTAAGCATTTGCCTTAACCCGATCGTTCGTTGTTATTCTAATAGCATTATTACCACGGAGGGCAACGGATTGTCCGTGACTAATTTGCTATTGCCGGTGACCGAAGGATGCCAATACTGTGGCGAGTCATGGCGTTCGCGAAGAACACTTTATACTTCCCGGTGATCCGCGGGTATTAATATGGTATTTGCGCAAACAAAACACTTTATACTTCCCGGTGATCCACGGGTGCCAATACTATGGCAAGTAATGGCGTTCGCGCATACGAAAACACTTTATACTTCCCGGTGATCCGCGGGTATTAATATGGCGTTCACGCAAACGAAAACACTTTACACTTCCCGGTGATCCACCGGTACCAATACTAGGGCGAGTAATGGTATTCGCGCAAAAGGAAACAATTGGTCAAAAGAAAGAATATGATATATGGTCACTTACTTTTATTTAAACGTGAAAGTTGCTATACAGACGTTGAACCAGCATGGATGTAAGTCGCTCTCGGAGAAGATCAAGTGGCAGTAGAGACGGACTCTGGCAACCAGTTGATCGTTCGAGGGTAGTAGCAAAATTCGACTGTGTCCTCGCTTCGCAGAAGACTGGGTTGTAGCAGAGTCGGGCTCTCACTACTCAGTCTACTTCGAAGGGTATCGTCGAATTTCGCATGCTGAACTGAATTGTTTTACCTTGCTTCGCAGTAGACTGGGTTATAGCAGAGGCGGACTCTTACTACTCAGTCCACTTTGAAGGGCTATCTTCGAGCCAAGTCGAGTCGAGTCAAACTATGAACTACGAACTGCAAACTGATTTTCCTCTGGGCCTACGGGCCTTTTTATTGCGAGAAGCGGACCTCGGTCACGCGCTGGCTCAAAAACGCAGGAAAACTTGCTGGGGGGAAATTTTGAAGAAAAGACAATAGCCGAAAATCTAATTGGCTAGAACTGCTCAAAATTAGCCACTCAGAAATTGGCACATCCCACATCCGGCTTGTTCTCTTCTGTGCGTCAAGAGAAGGCAAGGTGATTCACTTACCCATGCCCTTCCTTTCTCTTTTACATCAAAAGTTGACAGAATTTCAATATATTTTAATCTTAACATTACGACCAGGTATTGTTAATATTTACTAATGCTACACTTTGGTTGTTCGTTCAGCTAAGTTCATTGCAAAAAGAGCGGTGAAAATCGCTTCGGTTGATGCTAGGGTGAACAAACGATTGGTGAGTTGTTAGTTAATACTACTACTTAAGCGCCAAAACGACTAACTTATAATTAGCGGTGGTATTTAGAATAATAGTAGTAACAATAATAATAATAATAATAAGAATAATAATAATAATAACAAAAAAAATAATCATAATAATAATAATAAGAACAGTAGTTGTTAGAATACTAGTGACTTGCTTGTTGTGAGTTAACATAATTTGTTTTACCGGTAGTTTGAATGTTTATAATGTTACAAAAATAATGCGGAATTTTGGTATAATTTTGGTAAACATGTTTTTCTGCTGCTAGTAGTTGGAGAGGGAGTCGTCTCGTGGTACCCTGGGGAATCAGGACTCTGTTACCCCTATTGGAGGCAGGCATACGGACTCTCTCTCCGAGTCAAGAAAAAGGGAAGGGTTATTTTCCGTTTTTTCTTTACATTCGGGAAAAGGTGTTAGCAATCAACTAGATTACAAATTAGACTATTGCAGTATGTTTGTGAAATTATTAATTCGATGAAAAAATGGTTACTCTGTAAATTATGAGTTTGCTAACTTAAATGGTAAAAATCGGATAGTTCTTTGAAGGTTACTAAAGTTGTGTACCAAATTTGTTGTAGTTAATATGTAATGTAGTTGTTTGCTAGTGGTGTAGTACGTACTGGTTGTTTGTGATGATTCTGGCTTGTAATAATATTTTCGCTTATTTCTATGCATTAATTCTAAGCTATCCTAATGTTCAACCTTATGTTTATCTAACATTATATCTGAATTTAATATTTCAATTAAACTGTTCCCAGTTAAACTTTTGTATTGATGGTTGTAGAAAAATATTTTATTTTGCATTTCCGGTCAGCGTGGGCCAGCGTGCATGTAAGTGAGTCATGCATGGTCGTAGTACTTTAGCTACGAGCATTCTTGTAGGTGATTCACCTCTTTGCAGATGCACATTGGCCTCTGCGTTTTGTATTTTAAAATTGGCACGGAAAGATTTAGAGCAAGAGGAAAAAAAGTTAATGTGGATACACTGATGTTACAGTAAATTAAATCTTACTGCAATTTGTACAAATTAGTTGATTTTTCATGATATTCGCTGCCATCTTGGATCCAACGTTTCAAACTTGGCTAATTGGACTCCGGATTTGTAATCAGAGATCCATAATCACCTTGTAAACCAAACTTGACACAGATCGGTTGATTTTTGATAATTTTCGTCACCATTTTGGATCTGCCATTTTGAATTTGGCTAATTTGATTGATAATTTGTGATCAGTGATTTGAGAAAAACTCTCCAATACTAAATTTGGTACAAATCAGTAGATTTACGTTAATTTTGGCCGCCATATTGGATGCGCTATCTTGAATTGGGGTAATTGAATGCCGTAATCATGTTTAGTGACCCGAAAAATTTCTGAAAAAAAAATTTGGTATAAATCCAATCATTTTTACCATGTTTTTATGTACCCTGAGTAATCGGACTACCAAAATTTAATGTTTACAAAGTGACCATCTTCATGTTGCCCCCCTCTCCCCCCTAAGAGTTTTTGTTTATTGACGAAACAAGTTATCGGACGCATCTTATAGGTAAAAATTTACGACAATTCTCGTGGTGTTATCAGAATAAGGGGAAGTTTCGGGTAGAACGATGTGTTGTCAGTATGTTTGTATGGGTATTACTAAGGTTATGCCTTCTCCACAATTGCTTGCATTGTCGCTGTGTACAATTAATTTTGATACTAAGTCGAACTGTTAAATTAAAAAAAATTTGAAATGCAACTGCTTTTTCGAAGGCTTTGAGGGGGGTGTGAGAGAGAGAGGTGCGATGTTTTACGTTATGTATGCGTGGTATGCGCGCGCACACCCTCACTTTTTACATTGTGGTCTTAATTACTCTAGCAAATATTTATAAGCATTATTTTTCACAGCGAACTAACTGACTTAAACTTTACATATTACGATTCCTAAGTTACTATTTTGTGGTTGGTTAAAATTTCATTAAACATTGTCTGTTAATTCTAGTTAAGTTTTCGATTGTAAGAGTGATTTTCGACAATTCTCCGTAAGAGCTTATGTTAAAGTACAAGAATTCATTTCATTTATAACTCACTCTAAACCAAAAAAAGGACTTATATGAATTACGCTAATGCATTCGTAGAATTATACTTAATTTAATAAAAAACTGACTATTAATTCCTTATGGTAGATCCGAAAAATCCCTGAATGCTAAATTTGGTACAAATCGGTCGATTTTCAATAATTTTGGCCACCATCTTGGATCCGCCATTTTGAATTTGGCTAATTTGATCAATAATTTGTGATCAGTGACTTGAAAAAACCCTGAATACTAAATTTGGTACAAATCGGTAGTATTTCGTTAATTTTGGCCGCCATCTTGAATTTGGCTATTTTAACACCGAATTCGTGATCAGCGACCCGAAAAGCCCCTGAACACCAAATTTAGTACAAATCAGTTGATTTTTGATCATTTTCGCCGTAATCTTGGATGCACCATCTTAAATTTGGCGAATTGAACGCTGTATTCATGATCAGCGACCCGAACAATCTCATAATACCAAATTAAGTGAAAATTCATACATTTTTACCACGTTTTAGTGTACCCTGAGAGATCGGAGTACTGAAATTTAACATATATATACCATTTTTATATATATATCGAATTTTCTAACCTTTGAGAGAAACGGATCCTTGAAGCCTATCAACTTACGAATCAAATTAGACTAAAATCAGGAGTATGTAGTGAGAATCCAGGAGAAGCAAGAATTTTGACTGCTTTCTGGACTTCCTTGGCCACTGTGTGGAGGTGGGAGCAGAAGTAATGCCACAGTCACCATCGATGGTAAGAGAGGGGGAGTCCTATTGTAGGAGTCGTCTAGAGGTTTAGAGTTAATTCTAACAGTTGCAACGTCTCAAGCACAGGTTGATTAACAACAGTGGGGTCTTGTCAACTATAAGCAATCAAGTTTAATTGATTATCAACAATAATCAAGCATCACCAACTACCAACATTAAGAATGTGTTTTTAATTGACAAAAGCCAGCTCGAAAAGAAAACAGGAGTACTGAAACGACGTTGAGCTGATGAAATTAAAAAGAAAGTTTGAAGTTTGTATATATTTTAAAGTTTTGTTCTTTTCTTTTTCTGATATAATGCCTTAAGAAAAAAAACAATATTCTTGTACGTATTGTTACGAATGGATCTGTCTGTTTTAAATAAATTTGCGAGCAGTGAGTTTTTGCCTACCGAAAAAGTAATTAAACTAGTTGAAGGGCATCGACACATGATAACAAAGCTGAAGAAAGTAAATATCCAATATGGTCTAAGAGTTGCAGCTGAATGGGAAGAAGAATTATAAATTTTTCTAGCAAGTGAAATATCAAACACTTGGTATATAAAAATGATGAATTATTAAACGAACTGTTAGATGCAGTAACTAAGTTTCTGCTAAGTGTGATGTTTAATAGATATTAAAACTTAATATTTTTTTCCTTATGATTTCCGACTTTAAGGATGAATTCTAATAATAACGTTTTTTCTCAGAACCTTTTCTGTAAACTTTTTTTTGCTTACACTTCATGTTAATTATAAATACATTGTATTTGATTTTAGAAAACCATTTTTTTTTGTACTATAAAATTTTAACACTTAACGAAAACTTGATTTTTTCGTTTTCGAATTATTTTTTTTACCAAGTAAATATCAGGATAGTTTATTTTTTGCAGGTCCTACTCATAGAAACCTCCAATAGTGGACTTATCATGATAATCCTTGAGATGATACGTCGTTGAATTAATTGCTGCCACGTTAGTAGTAGTAAATATTTCTGTTGACCAGTTAGGGGTATAATTTTTCTCAAATACATTTTTTGCCTTGTTAATGCGAAGTTTATCACCTACTTTAAATTTTGGCATTGGTTTACTGCTACTTTCACATCTTTTTTCAAACTTACATAACACTTTGACTTTTTTTCAGAATTCACATCTTTTGGTTTCTTACCAATTGTTTGATATTTTTAATTGTTGTACCATTGAATAAATGTCTTCAAAAGATGCAACCATTTATAATTTCCTTGTAAGCTGAATTTTCTTTACATTAAGTCCTAAAGTACGATTAAACCGCTCGTATATAGATGCTTTAACATTGCTACAACGTATTTACCTACAGATATTGATGGCCGGAGTTCAAATTCCACTCTGGACCAAAATTTTCACTAATAAATGAGGTTTTTTTCTGGATGGGATTTGAGCTTTAATAAACCTACCAATCTTACTGACCATTTCTCATCTACTGTTAATTAAACAACGTATGGCTAAATATACTTTATAGTGTCAAAATAGCTATGCTGAGCCTTTAAGGAGGCAATGATGAATTTAAAAAGAAAAGATTGCTACAAGTTGAGTAAGAATTTGTTTCAATTTTTTTCATTAAATTTTTGAAATTAAAATTGTAGAACTCTTTGCCACAATCGGCTTGGAAATTAACGGATATTTTGCATTCTTTTAATAAGGACTGCATTAGTACTGACACTTTTTTACCAGTTTTCTTTTCATTAGTAAACCTCATGCGTACTTGAAAAATACGGCTATTACAGTAAGCATGTACCAATACTTTTTGTTTTCACGATCGTAAGGTTGCATCTCAACAAGATCTGATTCCCAAGTCTTATCTCAACTATGTATGTTGATTTTTTGGCGAGGATAATTACGCCTTGCTGCCTTATGAAGTTCTTTAACAATTTACTCCATACATTAAATGTCTAGGTTTACGTTTGCTGAATAAGTTTAAACGAATGGGAATTTTTTTTTAATTAAAAGCTATCTATTTCTTTTTCCATACTTTTGGTTATTTCAATTAAGTAAGAACTATTTATTGCACCTTGAGGCTGCTTTGATGTTCCAACATTGTACAATCTTTTATTATGTAAATTTAACTGTTCATCTGCGCTAAGTTTTTATCTAATACCAGGAGGACCTTCGGTTCTACCGAGCTATTGACTGAATACGTCGACACTCGTTTTAATACTAAAGTAATAATTACACATATCAACAAATATATATATATATATATATATACATATATATATATATGTACTCTGTCTCGCGAAGCTCTTCGATGATTGATATAATTTTATTTTTTTGACTCGTATTTTCTGCTGACTTTTCAGCTATCAGTGATTGTAAACAATCTACTTGTTTATCAGAAGTGTCCCAGTGGAGATCAGAGGTAACAGCGATCCATTATTTTTATTAACAATGAGATTGATTTTTAAAGCAATAATTTTATTAAATCTACTACTATTATGAATTCATGAAGCGCCATTTTTTAAGCCCTGGTCGATGTACATTTAAAGTTTCTAATATTATGTAGTATTTTTCCAAATCATTCTGTGTTATATGAGATTCAGTGAGATATTTTTTGACGTGTAGTTCCATTAATCTAACACTCAATGTATAGTATAATTATTTATTTTTATATGATTATTTTCAAAGTCTATTCGCAAACCACCAAGCCTAACCTTCAGTGTAATGGGGACTTTTTACAATCAAAAAGATCATATAGGTGGCTTAATATGTACAACAAGACTCAGTAAACAAAAAACAGTCAAGCTGTCAAGACGTCAGGAAAACCGTCCATACATCCAAAACTAACTCATCATAATATACATTTTATAAAAAGTCTAGGTCTAGAAATAAAATGGAAAAAGCCTAGGTCTAGAAATAAAAAAAAGCCTTGGTGGAAAAAAAATGGATACTTTTTTGTTGTATGTAAAATGGACAAAATTCTAAGTATTTAGTCTCTAGTAACATTTAATGAACTATGAGATTCATGTTCATCAGCCGTATGCATCGTTAGTATGTGGTAACAGCGATGAACTTCGCGTGTCAATTTAACATCAAGACTTGTGTCTTTTACTATCCAGAAGTTCTTTACATGCTTACGAAAGATTGGTCAAATCAGATGAAAATACACCAATTATAAACACCGCATTGACAAATAGCGCCATCTACCACCTATTCAAATAAATAAGGTACAAGATAAGTGATATAGAAATAAATAAATATAAGAATATTGGCTTAAGGGAGTTGGGTTGCAATTCACTTAACGATGAAAATGTTTTTAAAAAAATATGTGTTGTAAAGAAACATTGCTTGAATGTAGTCACCAAATTTGAACACAATCGCTCTTACAGATTTTGAGAAAAAAATTCATGAAGTTTTCATTTTTCGTCGTCTGTAACATGGACTTAAATGTAAGTTATCGAAAAATTGTAAAAAAATACTTATTACTCTAGACACAGCTATGAGAATCTTTTGAAAAACTGATACGTCCTTTATAACAACTCCATTTGTATGCGTGCAAAGTTTCAACAAAATCTCGTCTACATTGATGGAGATATTTGCACGAACGTAAAAAAATTGGTTTCCAGCTTGTAAGTTACATTCATGTGGCAGACAAGGAAGCCCTGAGAACACTGTCTTCTGTCAGCTTCATTTTTTACGAGGCACGATAGTTTTTCACAAAATTACTTCTAGAAGCCGTTCTTGCTTAAAATTATGATCTCAAACTTGGTATAGGCCTTAATGAGACCTTATACTTTAATGCTACACCATTAAAATCTCTAATTTCAAAAATTTATAGCACATTTATATCAAAAGAAGATCAGATTGACTATACCATTTTCTCCTCATTTGCTATCTTCCATACAAAAAGTATTTATGCTGTTTGATTTACACTTTAAGAAACTAGGTTTTTTTGAAGAAATTTTTTTAAAGCATATGATTAATACAGAATAGAGTCCTGGAGAGATTAATACTAAAGTTTTTCCGTAATCGAGCGAGCGAACGTTTTTAGGCTAGGTTAGTACAGCAGACTTTATCACGATGTCTTATGCTCATACACATGCTACCCTTCACCTCCCCGCGGGAGCGACCCAACTTAACAACCTTCATGAAAAATTGGCTATCACTTAGTCCTAATAAAAAATCATCAACTATAAATGTCAGTAGGCTGAGGAATGGAGAAGAAGAAAAAGAAGATAGTCTAACGGATGATGGCTACTTGGATATCGTAATTTCACTTAGTATGATTCTAGATTTTGCTGAAGATCATCGTAAGATAAGTGTTAATGTGAAATATGAGCTTATACTAACAGAATAAAAAATGATTTAAATACAGTACTACAAACTGTAGTAAATGCTGACAACGATAATGCAATAGCAACTTGGAAAGATCTGAAAGTCGTAATATGAAAGCTTGAATGGGTTATGCTCTATGTGGTAATGTCAAATACATATTGAATTCGTCTATTCAATTATCTTTAAAAAGACAACTTCATATCTAAGAGTTTTCGAACTTGGAATTGTATAAATATCCTTTCTTACCTAACAGATCCTAACATATTTGGATTGTTAAGACATCTTATTAGTTAAAAATGCCGCGTTATGTCATTTTAGCTTTCCAAACAAACCGTAAAAATCAAAAAGGTTACAGCGATAGTATGTTTCATCACTGCAACATAAGAGCTATAAGACTTTATTTGAATTCCCAGTATTATCCTTGCGAAGGACCTTAATCTTGATGTTATTTATAATCAGTATGCATTGCTCTATATATGCTAGTTTTCAAAATTCTTATTATGGTGAAGATCGTGCGCCTTTTTTAATTGAATTCTTCTTCATAAATCGAGGGCTTTTAATCATCATTGATTGCTCGAAGCAAAACGAATCATTAAAAAATGCTGCAGAATATGTGTGAGTAGGATTTAAATTACATAACAATTTTCTAGCTAATATATTAGCTTACTGCTTAATATTACATTATCAAATAGTTTAGTATAATCCTATGAGTGGGGATGTCAAAAAACTTATTGAAAGTGCGGGAGTTGAGCTTATAAGGCTGATGCATAGCTTTACTAACATCATTTGTCTTTCGAAAATAATGGAGAAAAGTTTGATGAGTTGAAGAAGAAAAGAAAAAATATAATAAAAAACGACAAGAGAAGGGGGAAAAAAATTTGAGAAGAGACACGCTAAGGAACAGAAGACAAAATAATCTAAAAAAAAATCAAAAGATAATAAGGTTGCAAGGTTCTATAAAACTAATTTTCTTTAAAATAATATTATTTATCAAAATGTCGCATGAACCGACCATTAGTAAGCTTACAATTGATGTTAAAAAATAAAAATTTTTAATTAAAGATGATAGTGATAGAAAAAAGAAATTTTGGTTAAAAAATGTTACTGCAAAGTATCAAAGTAATAAAGGAACCGCAGTTTAAATAAACACGATTCAAGATGATCGTACAGACAAAGTAAAAAAAGAAGTAAGTATGTAGTGGATAAGCAAGGCTTCAATAAGCCTGAAAATGATCATGTGCTAAAAGAATTAGCTATTCCATCTCTCAATACTAACGACACTAAAGCACAAGTATTTCTTTTCAAACCATCTTTTGCCTAGCGTGAGTTACCACAAAAGAATATACACGAACACTTACATCTCGAGCTTTACTATCATAGATTAACCTTGGATTCAGGTTATATTGAGTACATAGAAATATAAAATATTCTTCGTAAATACCTTAAAGACACTACTAAAATTTCTGTAATTGGGTAGTTGAAACAAAAGTGGCTTAAAAGATCTAACTTTTTAATGACTCATACCATGCACTATCCGCCTTTTAATCTTGCAAGGTTAATAACTATTTGTTCACATCATAATGAATCTTACAAATCTATGTGTATTCTTCATAATGTTAGACGCTTGAAAAATTTTTACTACCTTATTGAATGGAAAGATGTCACAAGCTCTGATAAAGAGGAGTTATAAATACTAGTTGTATTATGTTGTTCTCTTACTTTTACGAATGTAGTATAAGTAGAAAGAGTAAGGGTGAAGAAGAGAAAACGTTGCTCTTTATAAAGAAGACACGGAGGAAGACACTTTTCAACCTTAATATAATAATTTATTAAATGCGTTATGGATTTCATCATCACTATCCATGGCTTTAATGATGCTGATACATATTTTATACTAAAAAAATTTTCAGTGGATTCATTAAGTAATCTTGCAGTTTCAATGATTTACTACTTGATATAAGAAAGTATAATAATATTATCAGACACTAGAAGTGCGTAGAGTCAAATACTTTGAAGGTGATATTACATGAAATGATTAAAAATATTATCTCATAACTATTGCTAAGAACTTCCAAATAATATATACACATGAAGGTGATGAAGCCAAGTTTGTTAGCTCAATCCTAACGTATAAGGTTCACAACTTGTCTTAAATATATCGGTTCTTTAACCATCTTAAGGATGACCTCTCTTCACCCGTATGTCTTGCACATAGACAAAATCATTTGGAAAATAAAAAGCTATTTTCTACCCTACATCAAGTGCACTAATTAAAACAATGGCTTATTCTGAACACATCATTCAATTCATCATAGCAAGACAGCGATTCATTTTACGCAGCATATGAACGCCTAAGACGTCAAAAGCAAGAGCCTACGTGGATGAGTGGTCACAATACAGTCGATTAAGTGTAACATATGATGGAAGAAAATAATGAAACTTTTTACTGTATATTTTTAAGAACAGTTATAAAATAAGTTTATTAAACTACTATATACTATTAGTTTTTATTAGAATCACCTGTCTAAAATTCTCCCTTATTTACTGTAAGAAAAAATGTGTAAGCTTATTAATTAAATTACAATTATTGCAGCACCAAATGTAGAATATATGCATCATAAACATGGTATGTTGTGTTTTCTACTTTCTATTTTAATTTTTGATTATAATCTGAATTTTGTAAAATTATTTTATTATTTTGTCTAAAGTCAGCCGTTTATACTGGACTATGAAAAACTCGTCATAATTCGTTTGAGTTTCTTCAATTTTTTTTTTTTTAAACAAAAGCTTTGTCAAACTCCTGGTATACTATACTAATGAATCAGTCCTATAATACTCTGGTTACTGGCTCTAAGGGGATATTTTCTGCACAGCGTGTTAAATGAGAGTTGTGAAAAAAAAAAAAAAAAAAAAAAAAGGAAAAAATGTGGACTCGTGTACAAAAAAAGTATGTGCTTTCTTATCGTCAATGCAAAAAGCTTGTGCAGAGAGAGAGAGAGAAAAATATTTTTACACTTTCTTTCATTTTTCTGAAAAAAAAAAAAAAAAAAAAAAAAAAAAAAAAAAAAAAAAAAAAAAAAAAAAAAAAAAAAAAAAAAAATATTACATGCCCAGTATGTGCTCCACCTGGCTTTCCCCTACACGTTTAGGCCAGAACTGGCCTAGCCTACCTATTAACGTATGTAGGCAAGTGTATTTTATCAAAAAAAACAGATAACTATTATTTTGTTGGCGTCAAATCCACTGTGTTTTGACGTAAAATACATTTTACTAAGTATGTACTAACAATCATCGAGAAACTATGCAAAACGTAATTTAGTACTGATAACGTAGAACTCTAGCAGGTTCTTACTTAAACAGCGTTAAAAATTAATCTGTGCTGTACACGCGGGAAAAACAATCATTTGTACTGTTCGTTCACTATTTATTGTTGGAAAACTATAGAACAGTGTTATTACTTTTTTACATACGTACATTGCTTCTCCCGCGTGAACAATGCAAATTTCTGTTGTACCCTGGATGAATAAAAATCTTGTGGAGTTCTACCTTACCAGTACTAGATTACAGTTTTGTATGTTTCTTGGTGCTCGTCGATACATATTCAGTAAAATGCATTTTACCTTAAGACACTGTGGATTTGACCGCAACAATAAATAGTTTCCTGTTTTTTTTAAAAGGACAATCACCTTTAAGCTCAAGTATAATTGAGCAAAGTAAAGATAAAAAACATTATTTCATCTATAGCATGATTATTACTTTGCTGAAAACAGTTTTTTCCACTATTTAAAATCTCGAATGTGCAGCATGTGTGCAAAACATATTTATGTTTAAACAAAATCATACCGTGTATAAAGCTCAAAATATAGTTGTTTCTGGAACTTTGAGTAAGATTTACAAGAGTGAGATAGTCTTATCACAATGTGAAGTTAAATATTTGTCTATAAAAACGTTGGATCAGTCTCCATCCTCACTGTGGTTTTAAGCCAGAAAAATAAGAGCTACTATTAGTAATAATGCACATAAAATTAGGAGTTAAAAAAAAACAAGTACAAGTCTGGCAAAAGATATGATAATAGGCTAGAAAGTTGATAAGCTGAGTGTAAAATATGGAATTAAATATGAAAAGAAAGCCATGTGTTAGTATGGGCATCATTTTAATGTGAGTGTTAAGGCTCTAGGTGAACTTGTTTGTGATAAACAACCTTCGCTTTATGCAAGAGTTAATGAACTAGTCGTTGAAAATTAAGGATTGCATCAGCAGATTACTGGAGATTGAGTGTTCCGTCTCCTGTGAAAATCGTAGTATTATCAACGTTGACAGCAAAATGTGCAATTTAACGTACTTAAAAATATATAATAATAATTTGGAATTGGTGGACCACTCCATGTATTATACACAGTGTCAAATACAATTATATCTCACTTGACAAGCAATCTGGGATTTGTTTGTTTATTCACCCATGGGTTCTGTTCTAGTTCAGGTATACAGAAATGAAAAATTTTCAAGTGAAGTCATTCTTGCCTGTGAAAGATTTTATTTCACTTGTAACCTATCACAAGATTTGTTCCAAACTTTTTTCAAATAAGTTTGGTACTGATACAATTGAACCCAGTTAACTGTTTACTGAAACAAATATTAAAAATATAGAGCCTACTGTTTGAAATGTAAGGAACGAATTTTATGTTACTACTTTCAGAACAGACTTTCTTTAAGTATTGTTGTATGATTATTAAAAGGTATGCAGGTATCTTGTTGTAAATGTTAAACTGTTTAATACTTTAAATCATTCTTTCTATGTGTATTCTGACGTTTCCAATACTTTTAGTTTTTTCTGCTTCTTCCTCTGTAAACTCTGGATTAGTAAGAAACGGTGGCATAGTGGCTATCATTCTTTTAACATTCGATGCTATCATTGTTCTTACCTCAGGAAAGCCTTTATCCTTTATCAGCTAGGACAACATCACCATCCTCTAGAAGATCGATGAACTTAAATTCAATCATAATTTTAGAATTGCTCTTGTGCCCGAGAGTACACAAAGATTTTAGTGATCAAGCTACTTGAAGCACATTCGATCAAAACTTTAAATGTATAGCCCTTTTTGTAATCAGAGTAAATAAGCACTCTATGGTTCATTTTCGCTAGTATTTCTATAAGAATCTCAGTGCAATCTATGATTACCCTTATATTTAAATATTTTGGCTCAAAGCACTAGGGCACCATACTCTTTACAGTATCTTTGTCGAGACACTTAATTGAATTTCTGAGAGCTGAGGCAAAATGTGCCAAAACATCTTGAAAAATACTGGCAACGGTACTTCGATGAATTTAAAAGAATATATCAATAGCAGAGTATAAAATTCCAGTTTTTAATTTCATAACATAAATTCAAAAATCAATTTTCTTGTGGTATTTTACAGTTTGGTTATGAAGGATAAAGCTAGTTATGAAACTAATTGAAAATATTACACGTAATGCTAGCTAACTCTACCAACTCTTCACCAACCTGTTTATACTATATTCCTCTGAAAGAATTAACTTGTTCTCCTTTATATCAGGACCAACACTGGCATCTGTAAAGTATGTGACTTGCGTCCCTCACTTTTTATTACTGAATGTCTGCCTAATTGAAATCTTGATAAGTCAAGCTAATAGATTTTGGTTGGAGTCTTAACTTCCCATATGCTATTTTTATTGGAACGAGTATACAAGAGGATGATTTTGGAAGTACTGATATTTTTTCCAAAAAATTAACATGGCATTCTTTTGGAACTGATTTATTGTTTGAACCATTGATATTATCCTGATTATCATAAAAAACTTCATCACTATGCACAACTGCTGATTCCACTGATTGCTGACTTGTAGATGTACTGGAAATATTGTTAATAGCTCTGCTTCTCCTATCCATAAATCTTGAAAATTTAAAAAACGTTGAAATGACACTTGAGCAAATTTCATGTGTATGTATGCACATAGAAATTAATGATTAAGGCAACATATATTTATTACCTTTCAACAATATTCGCTGCGTTAGTTTTTTTTGTATACGGCAGGGAAAATAGTTGGTACTTAGTTGGGGCTAAACTGATCACTTGAGATAGAATTACAATTGAAATGTTGACTGCATATAGTGTCATTTTTGCTAGGATGCTATAAGCTACCATCAGAACTGAAAGTTTTAAATTTCAAATGACAACTTAAGTAAAAAAAAAAAAGCACAGATAACTTGACTGTTTTACGCACTTTTATCGATTGACAGCTTTAATCCACAGCTCCCTTTGCTCCTGCTTAAACTTACCAGCAGAAAATTTATGTAATCTTATTTTATCGGTCTTTGTGCTACTGTTAGACTCAACAACACAGCATTTTCTTACACCCATATTTCACAAATAGTAAAATATTTGCCGTCTACTTCTGAGAGTGTGCTCTCAATCAACAGAATACTGGTATTCTTGTCTTAATTAAGCAGTAATAACAATACTTAGAGACCTCAGATTTCCAGTTTTCACCATTACATACACTGGCGTTGACTCACACATTCTTTTCTATCTCTTACATCTGGCCAATAGGTAGGAATTAGCAAACCCGATGCCAAGCCGGAGTTATCAGTCTTACAAGTAAGAACTGATTCCTTAAACATGGGGCTTCTTCAGGGATGCTAATTAGCCTAGATCCGATGATTTGGTAAGAGAGCGCCAGCTCAACCAGAGAAGAATGGACGTCCTGTAATACGGCGTCTTTTACGGGGAAAGACTACTCAGTGGCAAGTGGACCCGATGCACCATTGGTGCAGAGAGTGTCAGCTTATCTGGCAAGGTGTTTCACTGGAGATATTCACACTGTACCCAAGGTATGATAAGGTTAGTTATCAATCAAGGGTTTAAAAATGGATGCTGCGATACACCCCCATACAAAGGTGGTGAGTAAGTGACCCTAGTGATGCCAATAGGTTGCCGCGGTGACCTGCTGAAAATAAAAATAAAAACTAACTGATTATTCGCGTAACATGTTAAAAGTTTGTTGATCATTTATAATACATAACTGTAAGTGCCTTAGAACTTATATTAATTAGCAGGGAAAAATTTTCATGGTTACGTAAAATAATTTTCCCGAACATAAATTGTAAGTAGGCGATTGGTAGGCTCTACTAAGAATGCCTCTCTAGCCTACTAAGGTCCTACGTTGCCAGTGTCAGGGAGCATTTGGTAGGCTCTAGGCTACCTCCATTGGCATAACATAACCACTTTCCAGTTTATAAATATTGATAAGTACATCTGAGAATACACATTCTATTATACTTACGGAGGCTTTGGCGATTTTTTATTAAATGCTGGCTTACTCTGAAATTTAGAGATTATGTAAATGAATTATGGTAGATTTTTTTCTGAAAAAAAAGTAGGTCAAAACATTTATCCTCGAGACAATTGCATGTAAAAATTTGTATTTCAATACGTAACCTTACAAAACCTGAAATTCAATTGATTACTATACCAAAATAAAAAGCTGTGGGCCCACACATTAAATTGATACATGTAGTTTAGACTATAAGGAATCTATTATTTAAAAAAAAAAGATAGGATCAACACGTTAATTTTTTAAAAGATAGCGAGAAAACATCGAACATAAGAGTTATTTTGTGTAGGTACTGTAAGTGCGCATGTACCGTATATGTTGCAACAGTGCATCAATAAGATGGCGTGCCATTTAAATAAACAGCATACGTAAACACAAATAATGGTACATTCTATATACTAGTAATTAAAAAATAATTTTAATAATCTGAAAATAAAGTGATGTGATTAATAAATAAAAACTATTTCAATATAATGAACTTTGTTAGAAGCAGTTATTTACTGATCTACAGCATTGTTAATAAACAATATATACACTATTTTCTTTTATTTAGCTAATCAAAAATATTTTAGATGATCCTTTTCTTGATGGCCACTCATGGTTTATTGTTCACATTAATAGGAATGTCAAACAGTCTAATCCTCCAGTTTTAATTGCTTTGAGGAGCATTGTTTGATCAATACCAGCCTTAGAAATTTGTTTTCATAGCTTGTTTTATGTTCGTCAAATCTGTCATTGCATTTTTATTCTCTTTGATTTTTCCTAATCTAGCTTTTTTAGTTAATATAAATTGAATACTTTTTATATTTTTCACAATTACAGATGTTTCAACACAAATCTGATGAATAAGTTTTTGCAAAACTAAAACATCATTTAACGCATGTAAGTTTATAACATCACTGATATCTAAAAATTCATTGGCTAAATCAACAGATTCCAGCCCAGCACAAGTGGATAATTAACAGAAGAATAGATAAGGTGCGGTGTTGTCAGTTTTATAGTGGCAGGACCGTCAATTTTACACACGGTATCTCGGAAAAACTAACACATTTTTGAATATCGATTTTCGCAATGACTTTTCCGCACACTATTGATATTTCGTTGACACGTATATGTAATCAATATGATTTAAAAAAAAATATAAAGAATCATTTGTATGACAAATACCCCACAGGGGCCCCTCAATAGATACGACCCCAAATGCCCAAGCCTCCTTAAAAAAAGTCATACTTCATTTTGAACGAACTTTATTTAATTTCTTTATAAAAATTGTTTATCGCAGCATTGTTTATCATGTATAGTTACAAAAACATAATAAGATAAATCAATTTTTATGTAAAAGAAAATATGAATGTTACCTTTAAAATACTACTTACGATTGATATCAAGTTAATATCATGAACATACGATTTGTGAATCAACTCTCAAGATCTTTGAAATATTAACGAAGTTAGAAATAAAAACTCACACTGCAGTTTACTTTTTTTGTATACAAAAACATATCGACTCAATTAAATGATAGGTGAACTTGACTTGGTAGCGGACATCTAAATGACAGTGTAACATCGGTGTATCCACATTAATTTTTTTTCCTCTTGCTTCAAATCTTTCCGTGCCGATTTTAAAATACAAAACGCAGGGGCCAATGTGCATCTGCAAAGAGGTGAATCACCTACAAGAATGCTCGTAGCTAAGGTACTACGACCATGCATGATTCACTTACATGCACGCTGGCCCACGCTGACCGGAAATGCAAAATAAAATACTTTTCTACAACCATCGATACAAAAGTTTAACTGGGAACAGTTGAACTGAAATATTAAATTCAGATATAATGTTAGATAAACATAAGGTTGAACATTAGGATAGCTTAGAATTAATGCATAGAAATAAGCGAAAATATTATTACAAGCCAGAATCATCACAAACAACCAGTACGTACTGCATTACTAGCAAACAACTACATTACATATTAACTATAACAAATTTGGTACACAACTTTAGTAACCTTCAAAGAATTATCCTATTTTTACCATTCATGTTCGCAGGCTCATGGTCCACTGTACAACCCTTTTGTATCACGTCAACAATTTTATAAACATACTGCAATAGCCTAAATTGTAATCTTGTTAAAAACTGTCACCGTTTCAAATGTAAAGGACAACGGGAAAGTCATGGCACTTTCCCCTTTTCCTGACGCAGAGATGTCGAGAGAGTCCGCACTCTTGCCCCAACACGGGTAACGGAATTCCCGATTCCCCAGGGCACCCTGAGCCGACTTCCTCTCTTACGACAAACAGAAAAACCCATAGTTGATGAAATGTTACTAACATGTTGAAATACATTCACAACTAACAATGAATGGAAATTACTGGTAAATTCAAGTAAATTAACAATATAATAAGTCGCAACGAACTCCTACTACTGTCCGTGTTTTAACCAAAGAAACCGCTACTGTTAAATAATTATTCATGATAATTTACCAGTCCGATCATGCTCACGTGTACAGCGGAAAAACTAGCAATTATTACAATTATTTACTACTACTAAAACTATTATTAATATTTTAAAGTACCGAACACTTATTCAATCAAACCTGAATATTAAGCGATTTTCACCGCTCTTTTTGCATTGGGTTCGATTGAATGGGCGAACAATGGCTACTATTAGCTAAAACTTGTTAATATTACACCTTAACATTAATATTAAGTTATGATAAAATTCTGTAAACTTTTGATGTAAAAGAGAAAGGAAGGGCATGAGTAAGTGAATCACCTTCCCTTCTCTTGACGCACAGAGGAGAACAAGCCGGATGTGGGATGTGCCAATTTCTGAGTGGCTAAACTAGAGCAGTTCTAGCCAATTAGATTTTCGGCTGTTGTCTTTTCTTCAAAATTTTCCCCCGGCAAGCTTTCCTGCGTTTTTCGAGCCAGCGCGTGACCAAGGTCCGCTTCTCGCAATAAAAAGGCCCGTAGGCCCAGAGGAAAATCAGTTTGCAGTTCGTAGTTCAGAGTTTGACTCGACTCGACTCGGCTCGAAGATAGCCCTTCAAAGTGGACTGAGTAGTAAGAGTCCGCCTCTGCTACAACCCAGTCTACTGCGAAACGAGGTAAAACACTTCTATTTGGCACGCGAAATCCGACAATACCCTTCGAAGTAGACTGAGTAGTGAGAGCCCGACTCTGCTACAACCCAGTCTCCTGCGAAGCGAGGACACTGTCGAATTTCGCTACCACCCTAGTAAGATCAACTGGTTGCCAGAGTCCGTCTCTACTGCCACTTGATCTTCCTCGAGAGCGACTTATATTCACGCGGGTTCGACGTTTGTATAACAACTTTCGTGTTCAAATAAAAGTAAGTGACAACATATCATATTCTTTCTTTTGACCAAGTATTTCCTTTTGCGCGAATACCATTACTCGCCTTAATATTGGCACCTGCGGATCACCGGGAAGTGTAAAGTGTTTTCATTTTCGCGAACGCCATTACTCGCCACAGTATTGGCATCCTTCGGTCACCGGTAATAACAAATCAATCTTTAGTATAAAGTGTTCTTCGCGAACGCCATTACTCGCCACAGTATTGGCATCCTTCGGTCACCGGTAATAACAAATCAATCTTTAGTATAAAGTGTTCTTCGCGAACGCCATTACTCGCCACAGTATTGGAACCCTTCGGTCACCGGTAATAACAAATTAATCTTCAGTATAAAGTGTTCTTCGCGAACGCCATTACTCGCCACAGTATTGGCATCCTTCGGTCATCGGTAATATCAAATTAGCCAAGGACAATCCGTTGCCCTCCGTGATAATAATATTATTAGAATAACAACGAACAATTGAGTTAAGGCAAATGCTTACCGTGATATTAATGTTTCAAGATCAAATTACATACGATATCCTTACTCGTGACGGTGTTAACTGTTTTTAGATCGTGAACGAGGTATACACCGCTCTTGACAAAAGAAAACCGCGAGCAAGTGCATCGGAATATTGCACAGCAGTCAATCTTAGTCACGTGAAGGCAATCGTACCCTTTTTTGAGTAACGCGTCTTTAAGTTGAATTACCCTTTTAACCCCGCGTCCCACCTACGCGCCCAGTGTGAATCCCGAGCTATTGAGCGAAAGTTTAGGCTCAAATAATACGTTGCGCCGACGTAACATAGAAATTTTGGAGGCTCCGGAGGGATATCACTGGTCTTGCAGTACTGCACGGTTATCGGGTACTACCTTCTTTTCTCGCGTTCTTACTATATTTTTTTTTCTCCTTTAACTTTTTCTTATCCTTGGTACGCAAACCGTATTCAGGCCACTCTGGCAAAAAACGTGCGCCGGAGCGCTTCACAGTGCCCCTGAAGCGCATTATTTTGTTAAGAGCCGACTGAGCGGATAGCTGCTGAGTCTATCAACTTTAACTTTTTCTTATCCTTGGTACGCAAACCGTATTCAGGCCACTCTGGCAAAATACGTGCGCCGGAGCGCTTCACAGTGCCCCTGAAGCGCATTATTTTGTTAAGAGCCGACTGAGCGGATAGCTGCTGAGTCTATCAACTTTAACTTTTTCTTATCCTTGGTACGCAAACCGTATTCAGGCCACTCTGGCAAAATACGTGCGCCGGAGCGCTTCACAGTGCCCCTGAAGCGCATTATTTTGTTAAGAGCCGACTGAGCGGATAGCTGCTGAGTCTATCAACTTTAGCTTTTTCTTATCCTTGGTACGCAAACCGTATTCAGGCCACTCTGGCAAAATACGTGCGCCGGAGCGCTTCACAGTGCCCCTGAAGCGCATTATTTTGTTAAGAGCCGACTGAGCGGATAGCTGCTGAGTCTATCAACTTCAACAATTTTCTTATTCTCGGCACGCAAACCGTATTCAGGCCACTCTGGCAAAATACGTGCGCCGGAGCGCTTCACAGTGCCCCTGAAGCGCATTATTTTGTTAAGAGCTGACTGAGCGGATAGCTGCTGAGTCTAGCAACTTAATTATTTTCCATTCTCAGTACGCAAAACCGTACTCGAGCCGCTCTGGCAAAATACGTGTGACGGAACGCCTTACAATCGCATTGTTTGTTGAGAGTCGACTGAGTGGTCAAGTAACCGAGCATTACATTTTTTTTTCTTTTATTTTTACTTATTCTACCTTTTTGCTTCGCAGCTCTTTTCCCAGCGGTAAACCGGGAGTAAAAATATACATTCAAAGGTTATGAATTCTATTCTTAAATGATTGTTAGATTAACAATTGTTTTTTTTTACCCGCAATGCCTTACCGTGGCGATCCATCTGATAAAATAGGAAATTTTTTCGAATCCACGAGTATGTTGAAGAAAATAACCTGTGTATTTCGAAAGCCAAATCATCCGCCCATTTTTTTTAAACCAAACACGCAAAGCTGGAGCTGCGGCGAGTGTTTGCAAAATCTTGAAGACAAGTTCAACTATATACAAACTACGTATTTTCATGTTATGATTCAAGGTAAATCCCCGCAAGCAACTACTTGTTCGACGTGTTTGAAACAATTACTATCTACTCGAATAGCACTTGGTTGTCGAGCTTGTTCTAAGATAGTCCTAAATAACGAAAAATATAAAGAAGTTGAGGAGTATGGGCGTATAGAAGTCCCTACTTATTATAACTGTTAAAATAAAAATTAAAAATTAAGATTTACCAGTTCAATTAAAAAAAAAAAAAAAAAAAATCTTTTTCGCTGAAATTAAAATGGCTCAAAACTTTACTTTCGGAGACGCGTTATGCTTGATACCAAAATACAACGGCAAAAATATACCATTAAGCGCGTTTCTCGACGGTTGCGATGATGCAAAAGAAATTATAAATGAAGCCGATGAACCCAATTTTACTAAAATGATAAAGAGTAGACTATTTGGTGAAGCGCAAACAGCCTTGTTTCAGCGTTCATTTAATACAATCAAGGACTTGAAAAATTATATTGAAACAATATACGCTGCCGCGGAAACAGTAAGCCAATTCAGAGATGATATCGAAAATAATTATCAGCACACCCTTAAAATTCGTGGAGCAAGACTAGAACAAAATGAAAATAGAAAAAGCTGTAAGGCTTACTATGATATTCCTGAATCAAGCAGGAATTTCGAAGACCAAAACATGTATCCAAGGATACGAACTACTACATTAGTAAAACGTAACACAAACATATCAAATATGGTTACGAGTCAATGTGAATTGTGCGGTAAAAAGGGACACATAAGCCAACGATGCAAAATACAATGGTCAGCTTGTCAACTATGCTATAAGGCAGGACATTTTGCTATCGATTGCTTCTTATACAAGCCCCAGCAGAGACATTGCGAGCTGTGCAAAAGTTCAAACCACAATACAAACCAGTGCAAAGTCAAATGTCAAATTTGTGGCAATCTTGGACACATAGCTACAAACTGCTTATATTGGGTAAACCCTCAGCACATCTGCATTATTTGCAAGAAATTAGGGCATACGAGCAATGAATGTCAACTAAATAAAATTACGTGCCAGTTGTGTCATCAATCCGGGCATATTGCTCCAGACTGTCCAACAGAACAAACGTTAGCCATACCTAAAAATATTTATATTGCTCCTAGAAGTAACAAATATAGCAAAAATATCGACTATTCACGATATAACAAGTCTGTAAAACTACAGAATAATACAGGCAATCGTTTTGCTCACAACACGCCTTATTACTCACCATGTCCAACCAAAAATGTTCTGATGGAAGAAACGTATGACACAAATTACGAAGGATACAACAGTTTTCCTAATATCAAGTACACTCAAGAAAACAACCAAAACATTTGCAACAACGAAGAAAAACTTAAATCTACCGCTTACAAAGACCTTCTCCACTTAGATGACCGTGAAATGGTCGAACAGAAATTATCTACACAGTGCCAGAAAGAAATTCTTTCGACGTCAACTAACAATATTTCGAATTCCTTAACAACAGTCAGCATAAAAATTAACACTAGCCAAAGTCATCCAGTCCAACTATTAAAACATGAAACGCAACTTGTTGATACAAAACCCAAAGACAGCGAACCTGCCAGTATAAACCAAAGAGTAGAAGAAGAAATGTCCATAGAATCGCTAAAAGTTTATAAAAGGGAAAGACTTAACAGTAAAAACCTTTTAAAGAAAAATTTCGCACATAAAAACCTTACAAGAAATCAGCCAATAAATGTAGGCACAATGTTGATCAAAAGTGGAAAATCAAACATTCTTAATAGGAATAACAGCAAGAAAATATCACGTACCTCAGTTAAACGAAGGACTAAAAATCCAGGAGACAGATTATTCAACAAGATTAAAACTGAAGTAGACATCTCAATCGCTTGTTATTTGAAAATTTTTGAATCTAAACTAAATAGTACAAGAATTTCAATATTTAAGGAATCAAAATCTCTGAACGACGATATAAAATCAGACCATAATAAGTACCCACCCAAAACAACTAAGAATTTTAAAACTGACATGAATCACGAAAATTTGAACGATGATTTGCAAGTAAATCGGTCAGCTAGAAACGAGACAACTCAAAATGCAAAAGATGACCACATTGTCAAAAATATAACAATAGGTGTAAAGCAGAATACGTACTACAAGCAAAATCAAACAAAATTAGGAAAATCTTTATTCACCATGCTGAATTGCAATAATCAAGCAGAAGCCAGTTACACTCCAGAAGTAAAGATACATAACCTACCAGCAAACCTACAATATAAGAAGCTCAGAAGAAATATACGGCAAAAAACGAACCAACACCACATCAAGTTTAAGCGACGATATAAATTTACATTGCGAATAAATTAAGGCTTACTTTAGTTATAACCTTTAAATTGTATACGGATAACTGTTGTTAAATTATTATTTATTCATTTTTTTTGTATAACTGAACAACCAGATGTATACAACGATACACAACAAAACATTGTTTAATGAAAAACCGTTTTACAGCGTAAATACGTTATAGTTTTATAATAATAATTACTTACGAATAGTTAAAATAATTTAATACAATAAGTATAAGCGAACTGAAG
The DNA here is from genome assembly GCF_036245765.1 of Copidosoma floridanum. Taxonomy (NCBI): domain Eukaryota; kingdom Metazoa; phylum Arthropoda; class Insecta; order Hymenoptera; family Encyrtidae; genus Copidosoma; species Copidosoma floridanum. The sequence goes on from NW_028321893.1 coordinate 7,148,490, forward strand.
GATGAAAATAGTAGTTCCAATTTTTGTTTTTCTTTTTTTTTCTCTCTCTCTTAATATTTCGTGCGACTATCCTTTCTCTAACTCCTTTTTTTCTTTGTCAAGTGTTTTAATACGATCAAGGATTTTGCGATAGCTTCGTTCTCGTACAGCGATCCCAACACAAGAAGAAATTGATGAGTGCGCTAGTCGCATAATTCATCTAGCTAATAAGCCATAGCAAATCTTGGGTTTTACTAAAAAAAAACCATAACAACTACAACAAATATTGATCATCATCCACTGGGTAATAGCCAGAGCTTATAAACTTAAGATGATAATCAAATCAAAAACACAAATTGGTTGGAAAACACGTAAGGTACTAAGCTGCCGGCGATGGTCTACATAACTGAAAGTGCCATGTGTTCAAAAAAAAAAAAACTAAACTTCGAACCCAAAATTTAAAGGGAAAAATTTACTACGAGTGTAAATCGAAAATGTTGCAAACCTACGTCACAATATAACACTACCTTACTCCCTTATCCAAACCCAAGCACATTTTAAGTCAAGTAAAAACCATTGCCTTTAACTAAATATTATCTTAAAACCTGAATGATCGCAACGAACGAAAACCTTTCATGCTTAATTAACTTTGTTAATATTAAAAAAAAATGAGTATAAGCAACATTAAATAAAATTGAATCAATTTATTAATAATTATTAATAAAAGCACAAGACTCCTTCAATTCGCAATACTGCAATAAATTTAGTGTAAAGAAACATGCGGTTTCTATATGAGTAACACTAGTAGCCAGTAAAAGGTAATACAATTTACTCAGCGAACTGCTTCTAGATCTTTTTGTCAAAAGCCCTAGTACCAGTTTTAGGAGGGGGGTGATAGGGGGAGCGCAACACTATGTGTATACAAAAATCAAATTTTTTTTTAGTATAAGCGTTACTAAACTTAAATATAGCATTGGTCCTGGTAAAGGTTTTTGGTTACTGTTTTCCCGACACCACAGAGTCCCTCATTGTTTTTCATACCTTGAGGCACCCTGGGCAAATGCGGGCCAATGAATAGATATAAGTTATCGATAAATAAGAATAACTAACTGTAAAACGGAGATTTATTTGTAAACTAGGTAAATAAGTTGTTAATACTCAGCGAACTGTTCCTAGACCTCTTTGTTTACACCGAAAGCCCTAGTACCAGTCTTAGGAGGGGGGTGTAACATCGGTGTATCCACATTAATTTTTTTTCCTCTTGCTTCAAATCTTTCCGTGCCGATTTTAAAATACAAAACGCAGGGGCCAATGTGCATCTGCAAAGAGGTGAATCACCTACAAGAATGCTCGTAGCTAAGGTACTACGACCATGCATGATTCACTTACATGCACGCTGGCCCACGCTGACCGGAAATGCAAAATAAAATACTTTTCTACAACCATCGATACAAAAGTTTAACTGGGAACAGTTGAACTGAAATATTAAATTCAGATATAATGTTAGATAAACATAAGGTTGAACATTAGGATAGCTTAGAATTAATGCATAGAAATAAGCGAAAATATTATTACAAGCCAGAATCATCACAAACAACCAGTACGTACTGCATTACTAGCAAACAACTACATTACATATTAACTATAACAAATTTGGTACACAACTTTAGTAACCTTCAAAGAATTATCCTATTTTTACCATTCATGTTCGCAGGCTCATGGTCCACTGTACAACCCTTTTGTATCACGTCAACAATTTTATAAACATACTGCAATAGCCTAAATTGTAATCTTGTTAAAAACTGTCACCGTTTCAAATGTAAAGGACAACGGGAAAGTCATGGCACTTTCCCCTTTTCCTGACGCAGAGATGTCGAGAGAGTCCGCACTCTTGCCCCAACACGGGTAACGGAATTCCCGATTCCCCAGGGCACCCTGAGCCGACTTCCTCTCTTACGACAAACAGAAAAACCCATAGTTGATGAAATGTTACTAACATGTTGAAATACATTCACAACTAACAATGAATGGAAATTACTGGTAAATTCAAGTAAATTAACAATATAATAAGTCGCAACGAACTCCTACTACTGTCCGTGTTTTAACCAAAGAAACCGCTACTGTTAAATAATTATTCATGATAATTTACCAGTCCGATCATGCTCACGTGTACAGCGGAAAAACTAGCAATTATTACAATTATTTACTACTACTAAAACTATTATTAATATTTTAAAGTACCGAACACTTATTCAATCAAACCTGAATATTAAGCGATTTTCACCGCTCTTTTTGCATTGGGTTCGATTGAATGGGCGAACAATGGCTACTATTAGCTAAAACTTGTTAATATTACACCTTAACATTAATATTAAGTTATGATAAAATTCTGTAAACTTTTGATGTAAAAGAGAAAGGAAGGGCATGAGTAAGTGAATCACCTTCCCTTCTCTTGACGCACAGAGGAGAACAAGCCGGATGTGGGATGTGCCAATTTCTGAGTGGCTAAACTAGAGCAGTTCTAGCCAATTAGATTTTCGGCTGTTGTCTTTTCTTCAAAATTTTCCCCCGGCAAGCTTTCCTGCGTTTTTCGAGCCAGCGCGTGACCAAGGTCCGCTTCTCGCAATAAAAAGGCCCGTAGGCCCAGAGGAAAATCAGTTTGCAGTTCGTAGTTCAGAGTTTGACTCGACTCGACTCGGCTCGAAGATAGCCCTTCAAAGTGGACTGAGTAGTAAGAGTCCGCCTCTGCTACAACCCAGTCTACTGCGAAGCGAGGTAAAACACTTCTATTCGGCACGCGAAATCCGACAATACCCTTCGAAGTAGACTGAGTAGTGAGAGCCCGACTCTGCTACAACCCAGTCTCCTGCGAAGCGAGGACACTGTCGAATTTCGCTACCACCCTAGTAAGATCAACTGGTTGCCAGAGTCCGTCTCTACTGCCACTTGATCTTCCTCGAGAGCGACTTATATTCACGCGGGTTCGACGTTTGTATAACAACTTTCGTGTTCAAATAAAAGTAAGTGACAACATATCATATTCTTTCTTTTGACCAAGTATTTCCTTTTGCGCGAATACCATTACTCGCCTTAATATTGGCACCCGCGGATCACCGGGAAGTGTAAGGTGTTTTCATTTTCGCGAACGCCATTACTCGCCACAGTATTGGCATCCTTCGGTCACCGGTAATAACAAATCAATCTTTAGTATAAAGTGTTCTTCGCGAACGCCATTACTCGCCACAGTATTGGCATCCTTCGGTCACCGGTAATAACAAATCAATCTTTAGTATAAAGTGTTCTTCGCGAACGCCATTACTCGCCACAGTATTGGCACCCTTCGGTCACCGGTAATAACAAATTAATCTTCAGTATAAAGTGTTCTTCGCGAACGCCATTACTCGCCACAGTATTGGCATCCTTCGGTCATCGGTAATATCAAATTAGCCAAGGACAATCCGTTGCGCTCCGTGATAATAATATTATTAGAATAACAACGAACAATTGAGTTAAGGCAAATGCTTACCGTGATATTAATGTTTCAAGATCAAATTACATACGATATCCTTACTCGTGACGGTGTTAACTGTTTTTAGATCGTGAACGAGGTATACACCGCTCTTGACAAAAGAAAACCGCGAGCAAGTGCATCGGAATATTGCACAGCAGTCAATCTTAGTCACGTGAAGGCAATCGTACCCTTTTTTGAGTAACGCGTCTTTAAGTTGAATTACCCTTTTAACCCCGCGTCCCACCTACGCGCCCAGTGTGAATCCCGAGCTATTGAGCGAAAGCTTAGGCTCAAATAATACGTTGCGCCGACGTAACAACAGTGTACAAACTGTTGAATACAAAAATTTTATAATGTAAGTAAGATTCTTAAATAATTTCAATAGCGATTTTTTGAGCAAAAAGAATCGTTTTTAAAATAGGTACTTTGAGAAACTTTGTTTGGTTAACAACAAATGTAATGTCGATTGATTTTATTACATTCATATATAAGGATAGGTATTAATAATTATTTAAAAAGGACTCAATGAAAAACACTTGTAACTTGGGTACTTATGTATAATTTAATACTACAGTGTGTATTTTAATTGTTGCTAATATAACTGTACTTATGATTTATAAGGTAAAATAAAGGTTGGTTATGTAGGCTGCCTAATAAGTACTTCACGCACGCCCCCTGACACGCCTACGTGTGCTCTCAGTAGGCTGCTCAAGTAGAGCCTTACGAACTTGAGAGGCAACTGATTTTGATTTCTGCTTGGGGTATTATCATAATGTACAGTTTGACTGTATTTTTAACCTGTTCATAAAAAAAACAAATGACAAAATTAAAATCTGAGGTCCAGCATCGTTTTCAATGATACATTTTTCACTACTTTATAAATTTAAAAAAATTTCAAAATGTATACCCAAAGAGATAGAGAGCTCATAGCTTTCTACGTCTGGTGAGCTTTTATAATTTTCGAGTTTGAAAAGAAATGAATTTCTTATCGATTTTTTCAATACCTAGTGTTTTCCTTAATGGAGGCTTTAAAGGACTTTCATTGATATTTAAGTCGATCATAGATACAAATAACCATTTCTATTATCATTTCTGATTTTATTCTTCCTTTTTTATAATATTATTTACAAGTACTTGTTGTAAATAGGTCCCACTCCCCTTTTCGTATTATGTTACGAGAAGCAACAAAAGCCGGGATTCCTAGGTACAGCGGCGTCTCGTAAGAAGTAGGGTTAGATTACCTATTTGTATAGGAGTAATTGTGATGACTAACCATGATTAACTTTATTGAAAACTTTTGGCTAGCATTTATAGTGAAATAATAATAAAATCACTTTTTTATCGATTCAGTATACGATAAGCACTTTCTCGTACTACAGGCTATCGACTTCCCATAAAAAATAATTATGCAAATGAGCTACGCTACTATTTATTGAGATAAAATAATTTCATATTGCGCTTATCGATAGTCAAGAATGGTAGGTGCACACAACAAAATCCTTTTCAATCATATCTGTGTACATTGAACGAGCTACATCTATCGGCTGTACTGCGTCGCCTGTCAAACTAACCTTTGCACAATCGATGACTCAAATGATTGTTCACTTAAAAACTGTCGATTCCGTGACTTGAGCCTGTAAAAACTTTTGTTAAAAAGACTATAATTCACAACATATATTAATTTCAGCCAATTTTACCGGGAACTGAATGTCCCTTTAGCTGATGCAGGGTCCTTTCCTTAATCCATAAACGTCATATAATATAATGGAAAATGTTTGTACAATTAAATTTTTGAATGATAGAAGAGGTTAACTACATATTCATACATGAATACACACGTGACATCAAGTATCTGAAGTTGCCTTATCAACAAATTTAATCGTCTGTGATTCAGGTTTTTCCTACAAAACTTTCTTTCGATACTTCAATTTTATCAATTTTATCTTTCATGAGATAAATAACATATACCTTTAAACTTAGTCTACATTAATAATCTAATAACAAAAAGATAAATAATTATAAACGTAGCCTTCTACGTGTTATTTAATTAGCTGGAAATAGTTATATGATGACTATTGTTGTGATATCCAACGTCATATACACAGTACGTATGACTTCGAAACTTATAGTTTCATTCTAAATTACTTAGCGATCATTAAAGATCAAGCTGTACACCTGCTTCTGCAATCGGGTGAAATATAACTTGCTTCTTTTAAATCAAGCTACTGTCGCAAAACTCAAACTACGCACGTAACCTTTAATCAATCTTACAAAGCGCTCATCTTACAACATCAATTCGCTCTAGTACACCTAAAAATGTGAGCAATCAACAATTTCAATGTTCTTCACTACGTATATCAACAAGAAATATGTTACACAATTTCGACAGCAACTTGTACTTAATGTAAAATCCGAGAGATCAGGAGATTTAACCATTAATTACTGTAAAATTATTTCACCACGACTGTGCTCGTGTTGATCAGGAGTAATTAGGTTAATCTCTGATGAGTCGATTAGATAATTAACCTGACGTGTCTTCCTTAAATGCAAGAGTATAAGAACCTTCTGCACGTAAAAATATTCACCTTTTCCCTTTCATCGAGTGCTCTAAAATAACTTTAAGGGTTGAAGGGTGAGTTCAAATGCGTCTTTTAAGCGAACGTAAGATTTAATTCTGTGACTAAGCTGCGTGTTAAAAGCGTGCATTTTAAGCAAATGTAAGACTTTGTTTAATGACAAAGCTGTATAAGAAAAGCTCAAGCAAATCAGGCCACTGTAGACTCGTCTAAAGAGTAAGTCAAGTAGGAACAAGAAAGAAAGCACTGTCAACTTAGATTCCAACGTTAAAAGCAGCTGCCAAATTATCATTAGCACCACGAGTACTCTTGGGTAGGATTAAAACTATCATTGGCGTCAACCTGGTAAGATCTTATGGCTGCGTGTCCTCAATCAGTGGCTAGCCAACGATTATAGAACTAAGTTAAGTTAAAAAGAACTGTAAACTATGAAAACACTGTAAATGCGGTATTGAAACTTTATAATTTATATTATTTGCAAGAATCGATTATTTCTGGTTTAACTAAATTTGTTGAATTACTAGGTAAGACGTAACTGAGTTATTTATTAAATGTATTTTTCGAATTCAAATACGTCAAGATTCATAATTCTAATTGATACAAACAAAATTAGGTAATAAGCTTTTATAGATGAACTTTAATTAACAAATTAAAAACCACGTCAAAATTGAATGAATAACGTACGATAAAGATCTTTAGAAAGACGTGAGAGAAAGAGACCGATAAAATTTACTGTTACTCCATTATACATAGGATATGAATTCAAGTAGTAGGTCAACGCCAGCTTGGTGGCAAGTACGACACAGTAACACCACTTCTTACTAATCATTCATCAAACCTAACACCACAATGCTGAGTCAACGATTTAAGTAGGTTGACTTTCTTCAGCAATTGACAGTTAGTTTTTAACTTAAGTTTATGTAGAGTTTTAAAAATAAACAACAAAAATTTATGAAAAGTTTCAACAACTGTGGGTGTTTACGAAATGAGAAATTCATGAAACAAATTTTGAGATTTTTACATGCGTTTTTATAGATTATCAAAAGTGACTCTTGTAATCAAAAATATAACTATAATTAACGGTCAGATTTTGTCAAACCTGTGGTCAACAGTCAATAATTGCCCGCTTACTGATTTTGTAAGTCAATCAAAATAATAAGATACATCTAAAAAAAGTTATTAATGAAAAATCTAGAGTGTAAATATGACTCAATATTAATTTACGGAACATGTGCACACATTTCTAACCTAAAAAAAGTCAGACCTCTTTTTTGCACCCCCTGCAGAGGTATTTAACCACCTTTAAAATAAAAGTATACTATAATTAAGAATTAATAAGATCTTTAGGCCGACATGTAATGGCTGGTTCCTGAGAAAAATATCGCAGTCACGACACACTTTAACAAAACTGCTTCTGAAACTCATTTTAATGCGTAAGTAGTGTGACCTGGAATTTTATGTACCTATTCTTAAGACATAAGTAATTTATTTAACATTTAGAAAATTTTCATTTTTAAAAAAATGTAGCAAACCTCCGTTAACTAAATTCAATAAGTCCGCTACTTGTAACTTGTATTAATTGTAACGTTTTATAAGACAATATAAAATTTTAAGTTTTGATAGATAAAAGGGAAGCCTCAAAGACTCAGATAATATCTATGAACTTTGTATGATAAAAATACTAACATGTCTTCTAGTATTTGTGAGTTGAATATAATTTGGTATTTCGAATTAACTAAACACCACGTTAATACGAATCATAATTATCACTTCATACAACTTTCGTAACGTAGATAATAAATTTTGTATCACTATAGTTGTAATTCTAAATACGAAATTTATAAAAAAAACTTACAATAATAAGTTTCATTGATTGATGTGAGAAATAAGGCAGCGACAAGAAGAATAAGAAAACCTACCGACTAGTGATGACACTGCTAAAAAAATTAGCTGATAAATCAGCTGATTTCTGATGCCCAATTGTCAGCTGATTTTTTGCTTGTGCGAGAAAATACAAGTCCCATCAGTGTAAAAAAAAAACAAGTCCTAGAGGAATAGTTTTTGCCATTATCAAAACTATTGATTCTTGGATTTTAACAGCAGAATAAAAGAAGTAAAATTTGAGAAATTTTAAAAAAATTTTAAATAGCAAAAAGTACAAGTTCCATGCACTGAAAAAAGTTAAAGTCCCATCGGTGCCAAAAAATACAAGTAAAAAAAAGAATTGTATTGACAATCGTCAACTATATGCATTCTGAGACATTTAAAGTAGAATAAGACGTAAAAATGTAGAGATCTGGAAAATTTTTGACAGCACAAACTACAAAATACTGCACTGAAGAAAGTTAGAGTTCCACCAGTGACAAAAAATATAAATCCCGAAAAAAAATTTTAATCAACCTCAAAATTATACGTTTTAAAACAATTCCAGTTAAACGAGATAGGTAAATATTGAGAGATTTGAAAAAATTTCCAAAAGCAAAAAAAACTTGTTCTATGCGCTGAAAAAAGTAAAGGTTCTATTTGTGCCGAAAAATACAAGTCCCAAACAAAAAAATTTCATTAGCAATCGTTGAAAATATGCGTTTCGGGACATCTGGAGTAGAATAAGATAGGTAAAAATTGAGAGATTTGGAAAATTTTGAACAGCACATATTTCAAGTTACGTGCACTGAAAAAAGTTAAAGTCCCATCAGTACGAACAAATACAAGTTCCGAGAAAAAAGAAATTACATTTACGATTTTCGAAATTTTACGTTCTGGGACATTTCCAGTAGAACGTGATAGGTGTTGAACTTATAGTTACTGTGTTGTACATGGTAAGTAATTTTTTTTCCGATTATTTTTAAAGTTACTATTTGACAGGTATGTTACAAAAGTTTTTTTAAATTCTTTTTTTCAACTTTTTCGTTATGGTTGAATTCTTTTATGACAGAGATATCCTTTGCAGACATATTCTGACGCTGGAGGCGCTTGTAACATCATGACGTCTTTAAATTGTTATTAAAAATTTTAGCATGAGTTCTCCAAGGTCATCTACCAGGTAGTACTCGCTGTGAGAGTGAAGACAGCCAGTGCTGTTGTCGGCGATTTTTTGCTACGCTGGCTGGATAGTAGTAGAAATATTTAATTTTTTTCAGATGTGGCAGTATGGTTTAGTAAGTGTTATTATTGTGAAGATAGTGGGTGTATATTTCATTCGTCTATAACAAAGTCGAGCAAAAAAGCCTTGATGCTGCAACCAAAAAAAAAAATGGCGTTAAGTTATAGGTATCGAACTGTCCAAACAACATAAAAAAGTTAGCTTATTTTACTCTTCGTATGGCGTACGATTTATAGACGCACTAAAATTACTTTACTTATTTTCTGTAGTCTAGAAAATTGCTTACATCATCTTTTAATAACACTTGCTCAACCATACAGATCTTATATTCATTGCAATAAATACTTTTTCTAGATTTGGCATCGTGGGTGTCATCCAGTATCCAGCCAGCGTTGCAAAAAATCGTCGACTAGAGCGCTGGCTGTCTTCACTCTCACAGCGAATACTATACTTGTGGCGTCTCACATCTCTCGCGCTTCAGACTCTACTCACCAGGTGGCCAAGCCCCTAAATGCTGTCTCCCATCAAGTGGCGAAACATCCGACCGATGACTATATAAGCGCGATTGAGTCATTCTGAGTCCACACTTCTCTCATGTCTAAGGTAGCAAGCACGTCATCAGCCTCACTGTTTAAAGTCCTGGCGTGCTCTCGGGACGAAACATCTTTTTCTCTTCTGTAGATGACCACTAGACCTCTACATACTCACCATACTCGAGAGGGTTAAAACGAAACTTAGATCAACCTTTTTTTGGCTGCCGTAATAAATGGTCTATGTAATTAAATGCACTATATTGCATTGTTATTGAAATCTATGGTTTTAGTAAAAATTCAACCTTATCATACGTAGAAACGTGGTCGAAAACTCAACAGTAATACTTCATTCTCGACGTAGATGTCTGTATACATAATTACCAATAAATGAATATAATTACAAACGTGAGTGCAAATTGAAAAAAAGGTGTGACAAGTAATCTGCCATTTTGTGTCAAATGCTACATTAAATTTCAATTGATGTAGCTCGTACCTTACTAAACTTTACTTGTTCTGCTCAAGTTTTGGGATATGACAAACAGCTTGTTATACACTACTCGTCATGACCTTTCATGGGCTGCCTATGTTGATGAGGTTGTACCAAAACGCTGATCCAATATGTTCTGTTTGCCATCATATTGAATTGTAAATAACCGTCTGAAGTTTGTTATTTTAAACTTTATGTGCGATGTTATTTAATGCATTCGTATATTGTATTTATTTCCTTAAACAGATCTTTTAATAGTTAAAGCTAGAAACCAACGTAGGACAACGTAACTTAACTCTAAATTTCCTAGAATACAAACATTCACAATCAAAATTAAGAGTTTTGGTTTTCGGAACTTGTAATTTTTTGCGCTATGGAGACTTGTCTTTTTTCGCTGTAACGATACTTGTAATTTACAAAGTGAAAGCTAAAATTACTTGTATGGACCGCATTATTCAACGTCAAATGTCACTATGAAAATTTAGATCTTTCACGATCAGAAATTCTGTTTCTAAATTAACGATACTTGTTATAGATATTAATGTTATTACTCGATGGGTAAGTATTACGTCAAACTATTATACATTGACCTCTTTCTATCCAAATTGCGCCATGTATACTTTTTACAGAAACGTCACGCCCATTTTTAGAGTGAAAATCGCTGGAGTGCGAAAAACTTTGTCAATTAAAAATTACAAAGCAGTGAAAAAAGTTATCCGCTTCGGCCAGGAGTCGAACCTGGGCCTCCTTCTTGCCGGGAAGGTGCGCTAACCAACTTCGCCACCAAAGCCTCGGCAGACACCCTTCTCCACTGCTCTGCTTATGCGTGTCCTTAGGTCGAACGCCGATATTATAGATATTAATGTTATAACTCGATGGGTAAGTATTTTGTCTAATTATTATACATTGACCTTTTTTCATCCAGATTGCGCCATGTATACTTTTTACAGAAACGTCGCGCCCATTTTTAGAGTGAAAATCGCAATTTGGATCTAAAAAGATCTCTGGAAGAAATTTTTTGCTATTGATGGGACTTCAACTTTTTTTAGTGCAATAACTTGTAATTTGTGCTGTCAAAAGTTTTTCAAATCTCTTTATGATTACCTATGTTATTCTACTATAAATGACCGAAAACGCATATTGTAGACGATTGTGAATATAATTTTTCTATGGGTATTTTCTGCCGCTGGTGGAACTTAGCTTTTTTGCTATTATCAAAACTATCTATTCTCGGACTTTAACTGTAGAATAAGAGAAACAAAATATGGAAATTTAAAAAACTTTCCAACAGCGAAAAGGACAAATTTCATGTACTAAAAAAAGTTTAAGTCCCATCAGTGGCAGAAAATGCAATTTTTCCTCTAGGACTTTTTTACACTGATGGGACTTGTACTTTTTCGCACAGGCAAAAATTCAGCTGACGATTTGGCATCAGAAATCAGCTGATTTATTAGCTAATAAAATAGCTGACTTTTTTCAGCAGTGGACTTATGCTAAATCGTCAATGTACTATTTACAGTAGTACTGTTGATACTACGAAAGCCAAACAAGTACAGAGTCACCTAACCTCTTTTATATTCTTGCTGTAGTATACCTAAAAAATAATATTAATTTTTTATTAAATATAAATCACCATCACTCATAGGCACCCAATTACCGTCTTAAGAGGTCCAATATAGTATTTTTGCCAAGATTTTCAATGTATGCTCCATCGATTAGTGCCTATTCTTTAGTAGTTATTGTACAGTAAGTTCTTCCACATGCACTTAAGGTCCAACAACACTTTAATGTGGGTGGTTCTAACTGGAATGATAAAAATCTCTAAAATTTTGAAACTATGTAGATAAAGTGTGCCTAATTAATTTAAGATAAAAAAGATACAAGGGATAAACCATTTATTTTTCAGAAAAATGCTACTAAAAAGTTACCAATATAACACGCAGTCTCATGGCATTTATTACTTAAACGACTACAACTCTTAAAATAAATGAAAAATCCAAACAAAAAGGAATTGTGTTCATACCTTTTTTTTACAAGACATTTTTTAGAATTGTGAGAATTATATTTAAACCACTTTGACGTAAAAAAAATTTAAAAAAAAGTAATTTATCGTACTCTGTGCATGTACAGATTGAAATAACAATTTTTTTTTGCTATTTTTATCGGTATTTTATAACTTTTATGGTCAATAAAACTTTTGAGTTTAAATATCTGATTGAGATATTTAATAATCATGACAATAAACAAAACGTATTCTTGATAATCCATAGAACCTCAAAGGGCCCCTTATTAGGTACGGCACCTAATTCTCAAGACACCTTGACAGCCACGTTTTAGGATAAACCTTCACTTATATTTGCAATTTAGGTATTCTCATGAGTGAGAGAACAACTTTGACGACTATTCTGTATAACTACATGATAATGTTGTTTCTAAATATTTTCAGAATTACTTATTAAGTACTTTTCTTTGTTATAAAAAGAGGCATAAGTATTTGTGTATATTTTTATATCTGTTCTTGCACAACTTTTTGATCCATAACCAATCGTCAGTTCTTGTGTAAGTTTTTACGTAAGTTTTTATACATCGAATGATATAAGAACTTATCAAAAAGTAAAATCGGATCTTACACCTAATTTTTAGCTGCATACTGTTTAACTTTACAATTGTAATAAAACGAATTGTATTCCTATACCACTTATCTAAGCTTTTAAAAGTATGAGTATATGAGTAAGACAACAAATTTATACATAATTGTAATATTTGTAACGACACCAGTAACGACTCTTCAAAATAGTAAACTTTACTATAAAACCGTTAAAAAAAATGTACGTTAGCAAGTAACAAAACACCAGTGTTACTTGTTACTTACGTACTTGTCCTATTTAAGTAAATTTAACATTCCATTAGATTTTTTTATTGTTTTTGTAATTCTAAGGCTATTTTTAATAGGGATATTAAAAAAATCTTCAAAAGATCTAATTAACAGTAAAACGAGAAAAGAATGCATAATTATATTAAAGTTATTTTCTTAGTTAACAGCAATTTGAATATATTTTATGTGTAGCATTTCTTTCAACTGTTACCTAATAATAATAATCGAGACATGTACAAAGAAAATGTATTATACCTCAATACAACTATCCTCATGCTATCATTCAAATTAGGAGGAAGTAAAAAAAAATCGTAGATAAGAATTAAAAAAGGTAGGTTCAAGCCTAAAAAAATTTCAATTAAAAATAGTTAATAAAAAATAGAAAATTATAAGATGAAGAAAGACGTGGAAAAAACTAATGAATAATAAAAACTAAAATAATAAATAAAGGCCAGAAAATGGATTACGTGTTAAAACAAAAAAAAATGTAGTTCAATTGTAACAAGTTTTAAAAGTGATTTGACTGTTACTTATCATATAAAAGTGATGATGGATATAAGGTGTATTTTCAAATTTTTATGGTTAAAACAGACAACTGCTCAAAATTTGAATATCATTACTCATTCTCACAACTTTTTTATGATTTAAAGCATTTTTGACTTCTCATGAAAATTAGCTTTATCTGCTTATAAAGTCACTTCAATTACATAAAGAGATTATTTTCAAATATTCCTTTGTAAAATAAGATGGTTGCAGTATCTGCTAATAACTACAAGCATAAAAATGTATATAAATGAATATAGGAAAAGGAACAATATTTATAATACAACCTGTTACTTATTAATGCTCCTTACATGCATGTTTGTGTCTATATTTGCCTATTGTTATCCACTCTTAAAGTAAATACAAATTATCATACATTTTATACATGTTACATAAAAAAATGGTGCGAATAGGTATTTAATTATTTTAATTCATAGTTATTGCTTGATAAAAAATACATTACATCCTAACTTTTTGGAATTGGCATTTTCTCAAAACTTAAACACAAATTTTAAGCGTTTTGCAAAAACGGAGAGTTTTTATGTATACAGTACTAGTGAGAATCGTCTTAACTGAAGTATAAAAAAATATTCTTTTTTTTACTCAACATTTTTTGTCACGTTATTTGTCTGGTTGTCATGAGGGTATATTACTAAACCCTTTTCGTATTTTAACAGGATGAACCTTTTTTTAGCAGACATGATGTACAACTTAAGTGTTAATAAAGTGTAAGTTATAACGTACAACTTATCTTTGCACGAAATGCGTTGAAATACTGATTCTTATTGTCTATTGCGTCCTGAGTATTTATTTGTATCCATTGCGTAACAACATTTTGGAAAAAATTCTCTTCTTGCTCACTTTTCCTTAAAGAGAAACTAGAATTAGTGTTTGGTATCAATTCACTGTTTAAAGTAACATGTTTGAAGATTTATAAGGATTTCAAAAAAAATTATCATGTATTGAGTCATAAAAAGTCATAGTACTTATAAAGAACGAATGAAACATGTGGTAAGAAAAGAAATGTACAAACTTGTCTTTGATTTTTACTTGAAATGTCGTAATTTAAAAAATAATTTAATAAATTTTCATAAATGACAGAAGCTATATGTTTACAAATTAAGCTTGTTTGATTGTTCTTTAAAGTCTGTTATGTATTAATTTTCTTCGTCAGTCGTTAGATTTTGCTTATGTATTATTTCCTGCCTGTCCAACTGGAGTAACACACAACTGCTTCTGCGCAAGCCTATGTTAAGGGAAGGTTACATTTACTTTACAGTTTTTGAGATATACTGAGAATTTAGTTTTAAAAAAAGTTGTGTTCAATAGTTTTGGACTGTTTGTAATTAAAAATTGGTAATTTTCTTCCACAAGTCTTAATATACATACTTTAAGAATACAGTTATGAATTCTAATTTACTGTGTTTTTTTATCAATCTTAAAAAAAAGCTTATTGTTTTTTGCTTACTAAGCTGTAGAAGCAGATACCATTCTTAGACTAACAATAAATGTTCAGAAAATGACGTTAAAGTTATCTTGATGAATTATCATGGCAGCTGACATTTAAGTTACTGAGCAATTTAACAGTCGTATCTTAAAACGGAAGATAATTTTGAATGAAGACCTTTCGTAATATTATAGGTTGAAGTCGATCGAGATCACGTGATTTCGATTTAAATAATGTTCATGGGTCATAAAATTTTTATTATGATTAATGATTGAATAAACCTCTTGAAAAAAATAAAATTCAAATGTTGTCGAAAAAAAAGGGGATGACCAAACGTAAAAGAATTTTTGTGATTGATAATGAATTTTTATGAAGTTTATATATGTATATAGCTATGAGCTATAGGCCCTGATCTTATTTAAAAGGTAAAATATATTCAATCGCCAAACGAAGAGCTTAGTAAGTTTAGTTACGTTAACGTAGACATAAAACAGATTTTGAAATATGGTAATGGTAATTCAAAGTTGACTTATTCTTCTGTTTCCTTACTCCCAGGCCTAAGTCGAGCTCGCACAAATTGCCCCCCGTCACATGAATAAGCACATAAAATAGGGTAACCTCGCAGCAGTCACAGCCAGCATATGTTACCTTTTAGTAATGTTGGTACGGAAAAATATGTCTAAAATTACATAACTAACCAAATACATATTTAATTAATTGTGCGAGCGTTAGGTACAATGAAACTTATGAAATTTACATACAATTACAATTAAATGTAAAGCATCAGCTGATAACGAAATTGAGAGTTCCATTTACAATCCTTTATGTGATAAGGTCAGGATTTGAATCCCTAGGAATATTTTTATTCTCAATTTTATAGAAGCAGATACCAAAATCTACCTTAAGTTTTTGCACTGAAGTAACGTTACAATGATATTCATTGTTAGGCTTCATGACAATTGCTTTCATCCAATTTTTATTTAGAGCATAATTGAGCTAGTGACAAAGCCATAAGTTTTCTTTGGTAAGTATAATGTTATGAAGCTTAACTACTTTTACAGACTGAAATTGAACAAAAAACGATTTAAATTTTATGTTGTAGTCACAATGCTTCTGAGATTAAAATTATGGAAACTGAATAAAAAGTTGACAATTATATAAATATTGTCTCTTATATAAACACTTAAATAATTATTTCGTAGTGTTGGTACAAGTATGGAAATATTTTATCAGAAACTGTAATTAAATAAAATGCATGACTATAAATTTAGGAAATTATATTTCTGTAAACTTTCATGTTTGTTAAAATCGGAGACAACCGTGATGAACACATTGAATAAGTATGTAGAAAATTCACAAAATAATAAAAAATAAAGCTCTGAATTTGCTGTGATCAAAAAAATATTGAGCTTGAATGTAGTGTGCAAAAATGGTATGTAAGAACATGTAAAGTTAAATCATTTAAAGACATATCACCACATATTGATTTAAACATTAGTGTTAGTACAACAATTATTCTAAGTATATTTTTAGTTTAACAATAACAATTTCGAGTGCAGGAATCAATAAACAAATAAATAGAACTCAATTCGAATTCACAATCCACTTAATAAAAAATTGCTTCATTGGGGTAATCACGCCCTTTTTAGCAATGAGAGAGGCACGTCTGAACTTTTTGATATGCTGTAATATCGTACGTGCTGTAATATCTACGTAAAATCGTGATAGGGCTACCATAAAATAAGAAATTTTAGATAAAAATCAGTTCTATGGAAAATTTAAAATTAAAACAAATGTAAAGATGCATTATGTGTGTATTCATAGGCGTAAGAAGAATTGGAAACAAAAAGTATCTTCGCTGACCAGGTAGTGTTTAAGAATTTAGATAGTATATGTTGAATTATTTAAATCGTATCTGTGGTTCCTTCGAAGTACATATCACACTAATACTTTCGCCTTCACGATACGAGATAAATTTAAATGAAGCTACTTGAATATTGACTTTGCGTCTGGTCTCATTTGTCATTGATGAGCTTAGGTCAAATATGTATATTTCCATTGTCTGTTTTCATTAGATAAAATTTAGTCTTAACGAAGCCCATCAAAAAAACCTACGTGAAGATTATATATCTTCCTATGTCATATAGTTATCTCGGTGGGGCATTCCACACAACCCCCCACAGCTTCTTACAGAGCCCTATTGAACCCCCCCATCACCCCCTTAGTTAAAAATGTACTGTTTACGTTGGTAAATTATTTAAAATCTTAAGCTCTCGCAACTGTCGTTGTATACACGTA
Source organism: Copidosoma floridanum (assembly GCF_036245765.1). Lineage (NCBI taxonomy): Eukaryota > Metazoa > Arthropoda > Insecta > Hymenoptera > Encyrtidae > Copidosoma > Copidosoma floridanum. The sequence continues at coordinate 7,165,842 of NW_028321893.1, forward strand.
TATCTGTTTCTCTATTCAATGATACAGTTTTCTTAACTGGTTATTTTAACCCCCCTCTGTAACGATATGCCAAGTCAGGAACAATTCACTTGCTTTCTCCAATATGTTTATAGGGTGTATTCGTTATGAGAAGCACTCATACCCCTACCCCAAATATTTATATTTGCACCTCATATGCCTGCCATGATACCCACTGAATATTTTATTTTGCAATATACTTGGATCAATTTGTTAACTAGTGATTTCCCTATAGTATGTATTTTATTTATATTCACAATCTAATATATCTTTTTTTTTGCACCACTTTATTATTTTAATCCTCTTGATCCAAATAATTTTATCAGTGGAAAATGTAAATACATTTTTTCTTTTTTTTTTTTTTTCTACCGGGTTACCACGACAGCCTACTGGCCTAGTCGCCGGGGCCACCCACTCACCACTTATGTGTGGGGGGTATTGCCACACCCATTTTCAACCCTTTTTACTAATATCATACCTGAATTCATGGGCACAGTGTGAGTATCTCCGGGAGAATACCTTGCCAGTTAAGCTAACACTCTTTGCACCATTGGTGCACCTGGAACCACTCGCCACTGTGTAGCCTTTCCCCGGAGAGGACGCCATTTTCCAGAACGTCCACTTCTCACCGATTAAGCAGCCGCTTTCTGCAGAAGCATCAGATCCAGGCTAGTTAGCATCCCCGGAGAAGCCCCATGATTCAGGGACCACTCCTCGCCGGTAAGGCCGGCGATCCCTGCCCGACGCCTGGCCTCAGATCCGCTAATCTCTACCTATAGCCCTAACACTGTTTCGCATTCACCCAGGCCCGAAGACCTGTGAAGCAAAGAAAAAACTCTGGAATTACTCTGAAGGAAAATTCCACAGAAAATCTCGCCCCGAAACAGCCGGGATTACATAGGGACTTTTCTCGATGAAAACAGTTTTTGAAAAAATCTGGATTCACCGGGAATCAAGCCCACGACTCCTAGAATCGCGTTGTATCAGTAACAAGCTCGCTTAACACTGAGTCAACGCCACTCCTACATTTTTCTTGCTATCTGTGATTGTTTTCCTGACACATCAACAAATCTTGAAATTTTAGTATTGTACACATTCAAAGTAATAAAGAAACCTTTCAAAAGAATTGAAAATATAAAATAGTGTTGATTCTATACTCAAGAAATCAAAATAATTTTAAAAGCTAAAAAAAATGTTTAGACCCTACTAAGGTAAAAAATCGTGTCAAAAATTGAAAACAAACAGCATCAACCTTAATAAGGTGTGAAAATAAAATTTTTTCGAGCCAGTATAAGTTTGAAAAAACAATAAGTTTAAACCCAAAACTATTAAAGTCAGACCACAGGGCTCTGAGACATGACCGATCACATATATACACACCTGCATACATACATACACATGTACATACATTTTTAATAATGAACTATTTTCATTTCTAATACTATAAAATACATTAGTAACTAATTTCCAAAAAATTTTTTTGTATCCGATACAATAAAGGTTCATTAATAAGTAAGCAAAAATAGTGTATTTATAATATTTTTATAATATTTTTTCTTATATAAAGGTAATTTATAATCTTGAGTTGCCAATTGTACATAAAAAAAAGTCAGTGCACAAAAATAAATGTCTGCCACAACCATATTGAAAAAACTCAGAAAATTTCTGATATTAAAATCTTACTTGAGAATTGTCTTCACAATTTCTGCGCGAGCAAAAACATGAAAAACAAGTTATTACAAGCAAAATAAGTCAAAACCGTGGTAAAAACAGCTTGTATTAATTATTGTCCCGCAAAAATTCTGCAAAATTTTCCAACAAAAAGGAGTGCATTGAATAAAAATAATAACGCGCACTCAATTAACCGTCAGATTTGTGCACTTCTTACGCAAGAGTCTTGCGCACTCACCTGCACACAAATCTTGCGCAAACCCGCCGCAATCAGGAGTACGTCGAGTCAAGACAAATGACGTTCTCGACTGATCGTCAGATTTGTGCACTTCTTACGCAAGGGTCTTGCGCACTCGCCTGCACGCTAATCTTACGCAAATCTGCCGCAAAGCGTCTTATGCACTTGCCATGCATCAGAACAACATAAGATCCCGGAAGCAGACCAGGTGCAGACTTACGCACTGCTAGTGCGTAAGATTGTGCTACCAGGGACGACCCCGCAATTAATAAGCTTTTAACCACATTAATGGTTTATTATAACAACAGTAACAACGGATTACATTACCAGATATATATATGTCGGCTAATCGGTACGAAATGAAACTCGATATCATCGCAAGTCCGTCGTTATATTATCACCCCTCAAAACATTGGCTCTAGAGATCTGCAGTGCAGTGTCGATCCTTTAGCTGTTTTGCATTGCAGACGAGAAGCCGTGGTATATGAATTTAACGAGTGCGGCTGAGTCGTTGCAACTTTGAAACTACGTAAAACCACTCTTATGTACCCAATTAGTAATTGTGCATCAGATTCCTGGTTTTGACTGAAAAGTTGGGCAAATTCATTTGTTTCGACATTCAGGTAGTCAATGAAACGTGGAAAGTGAGCTACTCTTGTCCAAATATGCCCAAAAAATTATTATTTTTTTTTTTTATTCACACCATTATCACGACTCGTTTGAGATTCAATACCACAACGTGGAAAAAAATAAAAAACTTACACTTGAGTTTTTTACCCCCTGTAAGTGAAAGTCTTAACTTTTGACCCCCAATACAAGAAATCGTGGATAAGAGAGGACCAAATTAGTATTCTTAACGATATCCCAAGTATAGGTACTCCTTAACGACAGAAGCGTGCCACGCATAACCATTTCCACCCCCTACCCTTCTATCTCATAATTTTTTGTAGATATGCACTTCATTCACTGCTCGCATTCCTCTATAAACGTCTTATTAGAACCAAGAGGATGTCACCGTGGTGCACTCCGTCGTAACTTCGTGTTTGACTAACGGTATGCCAGCCCGTTTCCAACAAGTTACGTGCGTACAAAGAATGTTTATGGGAAAATTTATATAAATATTATGATCTTATTTATCAACACCTTTATAGCTACAGTACCTATGCTGTAATGACCCGTTGGTTGTGTAGCAATGTAGAGCCGTCATAAGCACCATTCGTTAGAATGGTTGTAAAATATAAAAAAATTTGTCCTAATTTTTATTTTATTTTAACCAAATTAATTTGTTTAAGCCTTTCTCAGCTACTGTGTGCTACTCCTAAGCTCCATGATATGATTTACTTAATAGTAAAGTATTTAACCATTTCAAAAGTTGGGGGGTTGGCACACAAAACGAGATATTGTATGTTGTCACAAATATATCTTATGCTTTGAATAGATGCAAAAAATTAGACATTGATATGACATTTACATTTCATCAAAAAAAATTTATTATATGGTACAACCATTAAACTATCTACTAAAATTTCATCTTTTTTCCAAAGCTTATGAATATGTTATTCAAAAGTATGCTTTTTTTTTATATTCAGGTTTACCATTCGTTTAGGATAAGTTACGTTTGTAAAAGATTAGAAAATATTTCTTGTTTATTTTTTATCAATTATACAAAGACTTTGTTCGTTAAAGGCCCATAATGCACGTGTATGGTTACTAACTTTGTCAATTTTGTATTACCAAAAGGAATTTTAGCTGAAATAATTGCATTAATTTGATTATGTATAACAATTTTCTTATCAGTATGCAAAGTTATTAAGTGTGCATGAGGCAGACCACATTTTGAGAATTCGATGGTATAAACGTATGCTAATACTTTACTGAACATATTATTATTAAGGATTCAGTCTAAAACTTACATTAATTTCAAGTTAAATAGTCTAACAGTTGTGTTTGAAATATCGTTTGGTGTCGTATTTTTAGGACATTTAGATAAAATTAACTTTACTTTGTTTCATTCACAACTATATGCTACTGTTTTAAATAAATCTGTTCTACCACATTTTCTCTTCAGAGACATTGCTTCTTGATAAATTTTCTGGATATATCTTGGACTTCCAATGTTTGTACATGAAAGTATAAAAAAATTACCAATTTTGTCCTTTGTCTTGAAATATTTAGAAATGTTAGATGCACTATTAACCATTGCGTCTAATAAAACTCGATAACATTTTATTTTCATTTTTTTAATATTATTTTTTAAATAGTAGAAGTACTTACATTCAATTACGATGTAATGATAAATAAAAAATTGTTGTGTCAGCCGTCCCCCATACAATAATGAATTAAAACGAATTTCGTTTAATCTGGTAGACAGTCTTTAGGAATACTATGATAGCTTTTTACTTTTATTTAAATCATTTTTTAAATAACCAGAACTCCGTCTTAAATCTCTTGAAAAATAAATAATAGAAACACCAAGGGTTCGATAAAATGATATAGTTTATTCAAAAATATTTCCTTAGTATGATTATTGGGTAATTCTTTTGGGTATACACAAACATTGAAGCTTTCTGGAAGTCCAGAGATTCAAACTAATAGCACCACATTCTACGGTCAATGGTTTATTGTATGTATGTTTTTGCTGGCCAGTTTTTCTTGAAAAAATTATTCTATAATTTCGTAGTTTTTCTACACTTGCTATTTGATGGAAATGTTTGTACTTTTTTTCTATTGGATTCTTCTTCTCAATTTTTGTCAAAGATTTTGTATGTTTTTTTAAGAATCGTACTAATAATCATAGATTTCAACCTTAGATCAACAGCAATCTTATTATCACCATATATACATGTAAATTCAATTGACTAATTTTAAGTTTTTTATTAGGAACAGAATTAAATGTATTTTGCGCAACACGAAAAATTCGTCTTTGAATTTTAATATTTGATAGACTCTTTTTTTTGTTTTGTTTCCATACTTACCAAAGATGCAAAACTAAACACATTATTTTTGTACCTGATAAGTATTCTAAGTTTTTTATCACAAAGTAAAAGTTCTTTTAATATTAAACTTTATTTACTCAACAGACTAAGATTAACTTTTTCTTTATGATAACACGCTGACTTTTTTCTTTCTTGTGGCTAAACTACTGCTGAAGGATACATTTACTTATACCATATTTTACCATTAAACGCTGGATAGACTAATAAATAATTGTTTTTATTTAAAATATCACTTGAAACTTGATTTAAATTCCCATTATTAAATGTATTTTCCATCAATTTATACTTAAACTCTTTTCTTAATTTGAATTCAATATATAAAAGATTTCATAGTTCTCTTTCAATACCACTATTTTAATAACACAATGACTTACATGTACCTGAATCCATAGTTCCTGAGAATTAATTATGCAATTCTAAATCAATTAAACAGTCACCAAAATATAATACATTAATAGAATTTCAAACAACAATTGTAATGTGTGGATTTATTATACCCACAAAACTTTGTATTTCAATTGATGTACCATAAGTTTCTGAATTAATCAATATTAAAAAATGATTTTCAGAGTTCTTACATTTTTAGAATATATATTCTGAAAAGTGAAATTGACAGTAAAGCTTCATTTTTCACGATATTTTCAACTTTTATTAATCTTGTTTTAAAATGAAAATAGTCTTTATTATATGAAAAAAGAGTGAAAGTTTTAAATAATCCATTCCCATCTCTTTGATACAAACTATTATCAAATGAGTGTTTTAATTCTTAAGGTTTAGTACGATTAAATATTAAGTTATCATAAGATTTTCTTCGTTGTATAATGTTTAACGTATAACTTATCGAATTGTCAACTTTTTCTCAAATATTACTTTTATTTTGTAAGGATTTGATTTTTTTTATTTTTAGAAGATTTTTTTTAATAATAATGATTCATTATATTGTATCATTTATCAGAAGTTTTTTTATTAAATTCGTGTCTCTAAGTTGTAGTATTGTTTAGCAATTAGTTTAAATTTCTTTTTTTGATTGATACTTTCATTATTATTACAACAGATTTCTTTTGTTTTCCAAATGATTTTCTTAAGATATCATTAATTAAATTTTTTGTCAAATTTTCAAAATCTTATATATCATAATGACTAGAATGAGTGGTGACATAAAAAATTAATTTAGTTTAAGATTACTATTTGATTTCTCAGTTGTTTAAATATTGTTACTCAAGAAATTATCCATAACGTTAACATCCAATAAATCTGAAAAGCTTTTGATTTCAATACTTGTTCTGCTTGTCCTATTTTTTAATATTATTATTTTAATGTAATTTATTTTAGAATGTTGATTAAAGTGTATTTTAAAGAGAAATAATACTATGAGCGAATTCTATGATATTTAATTAGATTTGTCAATGTAAATATTGTATGTACATACAAATTTTGAATTTTAATTTTCTATATTTGGTAGGAAATACTGAAACAAACTAATTCTCACATTTGTGGTTTCTCCATACTTAAAATTTTTAGTAAGTTAAGATTTATGAAAATAAACCTTTAACTTTTGATACTGAGGGTTAGCGCTTAAAGCGCGCAGGGGGCGAAGCCCTACTAGTGTGTATATATATAAAGTTGTTATGGATTATCGAAACTAAATTAATAAGCCAACTGAGTTTCTGTAAAAGAGATTTTTAAAATATTTTTCTTAATTCAAACTACACTAGTAACAATATTTACCATTATTTACAATATGATATTATTTACAAACCTGTAAAAGAGAAACGACATTTAAGCTTATTATTACAGTTTAGTTTCACTTTCACCAAATCTCACTTTAAACTTTACATGAGTATCAGACAAGAGTTCGTTTCGTACTACTTTTCTCAGGGTCGTAAACGTCGTACTTATATGTTATATATTGCTCTTATGGAATAGTCACAGTATGACGCATACGTAGGTGATACCGAAGTTTAAAGAGAATACAACGTATTATCTTTACATATATATGCGTGTGTGTGTGTGTGTGTGTGTGTGTGTTAAAAAAAGTGACTTATGTGGACCTCCCGTGCTTCTGGAATAGAGATTAATGACATGGTAGAATTATGCAGACGTCCGTATAATTCCACTTTTGTCCTCATAATTCCTCTTACATACAAAGTGTGTCACTCTCTCTGTGTGTGTGTATGTGTGTGTGCGCGCGCGCACGTGTGTGTGTGTGTGTCTAAGAAATTTGATAATCAATATACTGTGTGTCAACTCTTTCCGTATTGTAAACTGCGATTCGAATTGTAGCTTTAACGATTTCCTCATCCTTATTAATCAAAACATGGTAATCATTAAAATGAGCACTTACGCTGCTTTTAAACGATAAGTTTAGAAGGTACCAAACTTTTTGCTTGCTTCTCTGTCATAAGGTGAAATATCTGCTTTACAATGGACTTAATCTTAACGCGTGATCTGCTTAGAAAACTTATTTTAAACAATTTAAAAAGTCAGTTGAATCTCACTTCATAAATCATTACTTCATGTTGAAGTTTATTAATCAACTTGATTTTCCTAACTACCATTTTTCTCTTATTTTTCATTCTCTTGCTACCGTTTTAGAGGACGAATTTTAATAGATTTAATTTTTTTATTAATTGAACATTAATTAATTTTTTTTTTGGGACGATTATCTTATTGACGTAGCCAAATACTTTTCTATAAAAAAAGATTTTAATATTAAACTATTAATCGAGTATGAAGGATTTGAGAAAAATCAAGATACATGGTAATCACAAAACAATTTAACTTACACAGCATGATGTTTATCCCTTAATATGTTAAACTTATATTCTGTTGTCAATTTCAAATTCATTTTTAGCATTTCTAAGAGACAACGATAACACTAAAAGTATTTAGTTAAATATATAAATTACCTTTAAATTATTAAAACTGTGTTTTCACATTAACAAAAATAAGTGAATAATCAAGCAAAATAAGTATAATATAAGAAGTATTCCACACCTTACATTGCTTTCAATATATTAATTAGCGATCAAGAAAAAGAAAGACAAAAGGTGTATTCTGAAAACGCTGCCAGCAGTTAGGTTACGTAGTTCGTGGTAACGCCGCATAGTCGGGTAGTGCTACTGAAATATTAGTAACAAATAAGTGCATATAACTGACATAAGAATTAAATCAGAGAAATTTCGAAATTAGTTTACATGCAGAACCCACCGAAAATTAAAACAGGTCGACAGTAACTCCACACAGCCATGCGGTATAACCATGACTTACGTTACTTGACTGTTGGCAGCGTTCACAAAATGAGAGTATACTGCATAAAGTTAATTTGTCAGATGACGTGACTGAGCCATAGAGAAAATGGTGTCGTTAATATATAGTGGTATACCTCTACATTATGTATGTCACTTATATTTAGAATATGTATTATTACGAACGTGGCCCAGCATACCTGGTCAACGCCTGTGGCTTGTCCTTTCAAGTGCAAGCTCAGTGTTTCCAAGCTGAGCGCCGGAGTGCTTGGCAACAGCCAGGTCATAAGACCGAGTCACCACTCAGGTGCAAAGTTCGGATTGGCCCTGGGCATGAGGTGATGTCTCCCTAATTTTCTTAGAAATTCGAAGGAGGAGCCAGGGCCTGAAAAGAGCGGTTGTACCACAATAGTGGACGACAGTCGGGTTTTGCGAGAGCTTCTAGGCAGTTGTAGTGCTTTCTCGTGACATATTCAAATAAAGCAGTTTCAATCCAACAACCGTCTCTATCGTCCTATATGTATTAGCATCAGACGAGCAGCAACTTGGCTCAACCAAAACATCGCCATAGTCCATGAAGAAAATAGCGTTGACGTTTTTAGGGTTAGCAGCTACATTAACGTAAATGCATTTAAGTACACGAAATGAAATAACTTGTCCATAACTGAGTAAAAAGCCCCACTATTGTACAATTCACGCACTACACGTACGTTGCACTCAAATTGGTAGTTCTCAGCATTGTATTATTCATCAAATTACGGGATTAAAAACGATATTCTTATGTAACAATTAAACCTGATACATATAATCAGTGCATATCAATGGAAATCTATCGAACTTGATTAATAACATGTCTTTAAGGTGGCTTGGGCAATTATTACCGTACCATGGGTAAGGTGCCATAAAAGCCCCTAAAAAATCAAGGCTTTTACGATGGTAAATTTTTCAATTTGTATAGTTATTCCGATAAAACCAAAGTACGAGATCAAGTAGTTGCGAGATAGTACCGTGAGATTATAATTGTGAAAATTGGAAGATGTTGCTAAGCTAGATTAATATTTCACAAATTTCTTATGATTTTCTTTTATATTAAGTCGTTGACTCTGTGTTTTTTTAGAATTAAATACATTTTTTGTAAAAAAAAAACAAAAAAAAACACAAGAACTATTATAAACTTTAAAGGTCAATCAAAGATTTTCGAAGGTATAGTCGATTTTGTAACCACTGCCTGTAAGAGTAAGTGTTAAATCAGTGAATTTTAAGTAACGATATGCAAAAAAAAGGTAATTAACCCTAGTATTTTTTTATTGCAAATGAATTCGGCATACTTTATTTACATAATCCCAGAACTTCAGAGGTTTTGATCAAACCGATAAAAATCTCCCAAGCCACCTTCAGACCTGGGCTTTCTAAGAACACGAGAAATTTGAGTGTAGCTGCGAAAAATAAACGTAATACACCAGCAAGCGATGTATTTGACACATATAAAAAATTTGATGACGTGGCGTTTGACGCCGACGTGATCGCACAAGATAATCAACGTGGATAAAAACAAGAAATACAGCAATACGATACAAAAACACGGGACATAGTAAGAATGGTGATAACGAGTCGTTGGCTAAAAGACATTGCGGTGGTTAAGTGCTTACTACGCGATAACCACACAGAGCGTTCCACGCAACGTTCAGCAAGTCTAAATAATATCTTACACAAATTGCATGACAAAGAAAGAAGCTCGGCCCCAACATATAAACCAAGGCGCGAAATCGTTGATATTCACGAACAAAATTCGGAGGTGGAGATTAAGTAAGCTTCAGGTCAGAGAATGAAACAAAATAACCCTTTTTGACAGAGGAAGAAGAGTTGCACGAAATCGAGATCGAGAATAATCCCGTAACGTATTCTGCAGACAATCTCAAAAATAATAAAAGTGAAGTATCCCCGGAAAAAATCCTTGAAGGGTTGTCGTAAGCGTCAGAAAATTTAGGATACACACTTATTACCATTGATTCTTTCAAAAATATGCAGTCATTATCATTTGAAAGAACTTCAACTAATCAAAAAGTGAGACAGGAGATAAAAATTTGTAGCATTAAGGTAAGCACAGAAAAAAGCTCTCATCTGGTGAGAGATTTCGTAACAAGCACCACTATTAGAAAAGATGTAATTAAAGCACGTACAAAAACCGTGGGAACAGCATACATGGATCGACCTAAAAATCTGATAAGGTCAGAGTTGAATGTTAAAGAGTACGTGCACGTACAAAACGACTACTCATGCCTCAACCTAAGACAAAAACATCAATTCCTCTCCAGTCAAAATTAGAACAAGTTAACAACAGAACACACATACTATGCATCAGCTTATCCCTCGATCACGTCTTAAAATGTTGGCAGAAACTATGAAATATCAGCCAGTCACATATCATCCACATTACACTTCCCCTTAAAACAATGGAAGAGCGATAGCATCACCTATGGCCCGATACGTTAATGCAAGCGACCGTGATTCCTAACTTCGCTCTAACAAACACGTTGATGCGCACTATATATGCGCCACCCCTCTTAATTCAATAATAAAGCCAGTGGAAAGCGCACTTCCGTCTCAATTCTCTTACACAGCTGATACATACACACGCGCAGCGTTTATGCCTACACGGTCAATGCCAACAACCGTTCGAGTGGACTGGTGAGCAGAGCCATGCATCAATGCACACTCTGCAGAAATATACTTACACAATGTTTAAAGAAATGGCCAGCTTATAACAAACCTGGAAAGAGCATCGGAGGTTCATTATAGTGCAAGGAATAAATACTTAAGACTAAGCAATTTAACTAATCATACTAACAGAATAATATGGACTGTCCCTAAGCAATTATCTTAATGCCATACCGATATTCGATAGCAGCTTGGGGACAGTTTTGCTTTTTAGCACATTGGTTTAGTGAATAGTATGATCCATGATGTAAAAATATGAGGTGTGGTGTTGCGCATCCATTTTGATTGACTAATCAGGAACGCTTCCATGGTGCCGCCATGCCTGTCTGCAAATTTCAAAAGCTTTTAAAATATAAAGCATATTAACATTAAGAAACTCGTGAAACAATTTATATTTCTTATTTTAATATTTTCATTTCAGTTGTTTCAGTGAACAAACGTACAATTCGTGAATATTTTCAGAGAAAAAACTGACTAAATAGGTAATCATCCATCAATTGACGTACATGTATATTTATATGTATGTCTATGTCTATATATATATATATATATATATATATATATATATGTCTCACTTCGAGGTGGATGTGGGAGATAGGTTTTAGTTTCAACTTTTGCCACTTCATTTCATCGTACAGGCTCTTTGGCGCTGTAGTAGGGGGAGACTGGGTACGGTTGTGCCAAAGGACGGTTGTGACAGTGAGCATATTGGCAAAACTGTAAGAGAGAACCGCCAAATACACGAAAGGGAAGGAGTGGAGCGCTGGGCCACTTGTGCTTCACAGTATAGCATCAGATCTCGTGTGATATCAACGACAGCAGTGGTCAACATTATTTTTGGGGAGTCAAATGTAAGTATTTACTTTAAACCTTCTTTGCGATTATCACTGTATATGTACAGATCGAGCAATGAGTATTTTTCCTCGTTATAATATACATATTAGTGCATAAAAGGTAGTAGTTACTTTTCATGTAAGCTATGTTGTGTTTACATGGTAACTTTTTTTTTCAAATGAGTGTGGTGGCTACGGTTGTGACACACTGCCTGGGTACGGTTGTGACACAAGTAAAATTATTTTTTTCCTATTTGAATGCCTCATAAACGTTCTAGAAGAACCGAAAGAGGTAAGTGTAATGTTCAAAGGCATACAATGATACAAAGCAGGGGATTTCTGTACGAAAAGCTGCAGAAATGCATCAAGTAAACCACATGACATTATTGCGATACGCTTGTAAACGTGATGTAGACAATGCCAACAGCAATAACATAGGTAGCGTCAGGATAGGTTGCGTTGTTCACAAGAAAGTCTTTTTTAAGGAGCAGGAACAGTGGCTAATCAAAATATCCACTACTTTGCGCGGATGTACACTTTGGGTATATGACATCCATAATAATAAGTTATACTATTCAAAAGTAGATATTAGATGTAAAGTGTTCCAAATTTAATGCTTTTAATTAAAAACTAATATTAAATTTTCAAAAAAAAGGTGCTGTTATATTATGTTGAACATAAAATACAATAAAAATAATTTAAAACGGTTTTAACGTGAATTTTTAACCTGTCATAATCGTCCCTAGGCATTGTCACAACCCCCTGGGTGTGGTTGGTTGACATATATTTTTTTTTCTAATAGCTTGTACGTGTAAACGGCTGTATCTGCAGTCATAATTCTTGCACACACATGTAAAGGAGTCTTCAATTTATCACGCCTAGCAATTTTCATTCCACTAAGTATCATACTTTCAAAGTTATGGGCTCTCAAGTAATAATTGGCACAACCGTACCCAGTCCTCCCCTACTCACATCTCCCTCAAATATGGTGTCGTGATGAAAGGAGCAGAACGGCACAAAAATGAGACCTCGGAATGCCACACCTTGTATTTTTACATTATGGTGTGTACCTTACTTGTAATCAGGATGATATTTTATACTTACAGCAAAAATTACAGTAGGGGCTGCCATGGTAATAGGGCCAAGCATCGCCTATTATGAATCAGTCAAGGAGCTTTTATCAGATCTCGCCACGCAATATAACAATGCTGCGGCTGCCAAGAACTTCCATCTTAAATAAAAACAGTCTATCAGAACCCAATGAAATCAGTCACAGATAATGGACGCAGGGTGCAAACAATTTGTAATAGTCTGATTTCCATTTACAAAGAAGCTATAGACCTAAATCTAGCTACAAAAATGTACTTAGTGAACACAGCAATGGAAGACGCTTTACAACACTTCATGTTGGGGCTGACAGCATCATTGGACATGCAAATTCGGTGCAAGAGGCCGACAAACCTCAGAGAAGCTGTCAGGCTCAATAAAGAGTGTAAAGTATGACTAAATATGCATCAACAAATGAAACCACCTCAATGCATAGTACAGTCAACAAAAATGTTACACCAGTTTAGGCGTCAGACTCAAACTACTCACAGGTAGCATTCCCACCTCTTATAATTTCAGCAAATCCAAGTCAAAGTACTATTTTCGTCAGCATTTATACTATTGACACCAGTAAACGCTTCAACTGTGGGTTGCGGTTATTGATGAATGAAATTCTATGTGACACCAAAGTGCAGGAAAGTAACTTATGATACAAAGTTTGGAGGATTTAAAAGACCGAATGTATTATGGGACAAGAAGAAGGAAAGGATAGACAACAGGAATAGTGAGAAACCGCGCACAAATCCAAATCCAGAACAGAAGGACGAACATTTAAACGCAAAGGGTGCTTGGCTCAGTCCTCAGATGCCAGGCAGCCAGTAAGAATGAAGTAAAAGGCCGAAAAACTGAGGATAGTGAAAATTAATTTAACACAATTACGCAGATTACCACCAGTGGTTAAATTTGAAAGTACTAATATAAGAATCAGAATAGTATCATTCTTTATAGACACAGGAACGGATATTCCAATAATAAAAGAAGACTGTTTGAGCACAGAGTCAGAAATAAGCACAAACAAAATACTAGAAGTATACGGCATAACAGAAGACGCATGCAAAACTTCGGAATCACCAGTATAATAATTGATAACTTTCTTTGCAAACTGCATATTTCCTACAGAATTTCTAATAAGCAGAGGTGGACTCATAGGATGGGGTACATTAGATAGGCACAGAGAAGAAATTAGTATAAAAACCAGGTGTGTATACCTTAATGGGACTGAATTTCTAATAGAAGAAGACAAACGTTTTTAAATTTTCACGTGCTCTAAGCAAGTGATACGCAATTATTAGCACTCAGAAAAATGTGGATCACGTAGGATGGGTTCTGAGACAAAATTTAGGGAAAGGCATTTATTTTTGGGATTTCGCAGCAAAACGTGACAATGACAGAATGTATGTTGTATGCATCAATACTACCGAGTTCACGGTCAAAGTAAAACTACCTGAGGTGGAGTTTTTGAAATACAAAAGTATCCAAAGTTATAGGCCTGCAACAGCCAATAGGGACGATACAGTCAAGTAAAAACAAGAAGGCAACGAAGCAAATGAAAATAGTACCCACATAAAAATAAGGGCAATGAATTCTGAGTCAGAAGAAGAGAGAGTCAGTGAAATTATGGCACAAGCAAACACAGATGGCTGTTATCAAGAAGAATTAGCTCACGTTCAAGAATTAATTAACCATAATCCGTATGTATTTGGGTTGGATAACGAACCCCTACCGATAACTAATGTACTCAAACACAAAATTATTACAAATATGGAAACGCAAACTTATACAGAAAATTATAGGTATCCACCAGGAATAAAAGACCCAATGCAAACAGAAGTAAAAGAGTTACTCGATCAAGGTATCATTGAACCTTCAAAATATGTGGATAGTACCTAAAAAATAGAGGCCTGGTGGCAAGAAGCGCTGGTGCATAGTATCAAATTTCAGGCAGTTGAACAAAGCCATGGTGGGCACTAACCATCCATTGCCACTACAGCTATTAGGATATTAATGTGACGTAATATGTTGACGCGGAATAAATAATTACGTAGATAACCTCTTCAGAAACCCAGTAATCAAAGATGGTGATATTAATCCGGAAGTGTCAAAAAAGAACCTTCATCTGCTAGCAGAAAAGCAGGAGACAGACGGAATCTGCTTGGGAAGAGTGCCACTAGCAAAAGTGTTTGTAGTTTAGGCAAAAAGAGTATGAAATGGTGAAGGAAACGGCAAAAAAAGTAGATGAAGTTAGATCACAGAAATCTAATTAAGATTCTACTTCAGTGAACTATAACAGCACGTTGACAGGGAACCTAACATTGTGAATGGGCGCATAAAACTATTCCAAAAAAGTAAGGAATCGAAAAAATTCTTCTTTAGCTTGGACGTAAGCAACGCAAGAGAAATAGAAATTAAAATCGAAACCGAATCGGATGAAATAGCAGAATGCTCCCTAGGTAAGAGCTGTATAAACACCAAAGAACAAGCAACAAACACGCCATTAAAAGAGGTCGTCTTGCTAACCCCAAAAAGGTAAAGCAACATTTCACACAGCTCACATACCTCCATCACCTAAGGATAACGTTCATTGTAAAGAGTCAATCTATGCAGATACTACAGAGAAAATAACGGTGGCCAAAAAAAACAGACAATTAAGTAAGAATCAATAACTTAACACACCAGATTGAGAAAGCCAGAGTCGACTAGAGACATTTAAGTCAAAACGAAAACATACACTCGCTGTAAGGGCTACAAAAAAATTTGGGTTGGAGAGAAATAGTGAGCAGAATCTTAGGTAGCAAGTTATGGAAAGCAGTCAACCAAGCAGTGAAAATTCAAGAAATAAAAGCACCAGAAGGCAAGCAAGGTGCAAGAATAGACACATGGGGAGAGCACATAGTAATGCACAGGAACAACTTCAAAAAGTTTCCTTATTATAACGAACAACATCTGAGTCATACACAAATCATACCAAGAAAAGAACCATACAACACGAGTGAAGATAAGTTAGAATATTTGGAAAATAAGCAGAGATTGTATCTTCTTTTTCTCACAACACTTTGGATGGAATGTATGTGTGTACACGTGCCTCTTAAACAAAACAGGATGGTTGAATAAATATTTATACTCCTACTTCAAGAGACAAAGTAACAGGAAATGTGTACACATCTATCTGCAGGGTCAGCATTATATTCCTCTGATAAGTATCAGCTCCTCCCCTGATAAAAACTAAGTCAAGCCATCTAATTTCTCGGTAAGATGCTCAGGATGACATATTGGCTGTGAAAAAATCACCGACAAAAGTATACATTGGAAAAATGAATTCGTAGCTGTTGGAAATGACAAAGAAGGATACTGATTGTACCAAATTAAACAAGATGTAGTTAGTAACGGAGAAAACATAAAGATAACGTGGTCTGCACAATCTATAGTTAATGATTTTGTTTACAAAACGGACTACATGGCACAATCGACTTTACAACGGTATTGGTAGATGTTCAGCTTAAAAGAAAAGGAAATAAATATATCCTTTACACACCTTTTTAGAGAGCAGGCTGAGCCAACTCCTGAAGTACTAACCAAAGCATGTACTGAGCAACGAAGAGGAGAAAAGACACAAAAATAGTGACACACATTCGGGAAGAGCAAGCGCTGAAGTTATGTAACAATATGAACAATATCGATACACCGAGACTGGGTGGATCGGAAAATTCAGACCAAGAGACAACGTCAAGGGATAATATTACTCAAATTAGAGTTCTAGAATTAGGATTGACTTGCTACACTGTGGCTAGAGCCTGCAATGGGACATTTCATAAGATCCAAACGATCATGGAACACCCGTTCCGATACACAGAAAATCTTGTGGTACTAAGCACATCATTAGGCATTCCCAAGACAGAGATAACAAAATCTCTAATTTTAAGGGGTCTAATAAAAGCGGAAGAATCGCACACTAACGAGTGGTCGGTGGGTGACACCGAAATCTATTGGTAGTTCGCCATTGCCGTGATATTAGTATGTGTAAAAAACTATTTAGAACATGAATGCTTACTTATTTATTAACAAAAAGGTATACAAGAATTTCAAATACTATGATAGCAAACAATATTTATTTAGTAGAGCTGGTGAGAGCTTTAGAGATTCTAAAGCAACCTCTTTGAGATCAATTTGTGAAAGAATTCAAAAACAGTTTTTAAAGACAAAGCTCAACAAGCAGTTCCATACTTTAATAACTCACGAACGCTACTAGCTAAAAAAATATTACAGATAATTAAGGGCTACTATAAGTTAGCAACAAGAGACCATAAAGGCATAGAGGCATTTGTTATGACCAGACTTGTTCAGAGTATGGTATTGACTGTTTTATTGAAGTGTCATTCGTGGGTCTCTTAGAACTTAGCTCTTAAGCTTTATTTGTTCTTTTAATTGATTAGCAATCTTTGTTTGAATAATATAGGTAATTTTGATTGATGTATTTCTTTATTAAAGCAATTTAATAATAGTTTGTTCTTTTGAATACAATTTAATCGAGTCACTTAAACAAGGTTCGGCGTTAATTTTACTACTGATAAGTAACTTACACCTATCACTGATTGTTGTTACTGCTGCTTCAGAGTTCTCTAATGCTTCGTGTGGTAACCTTCAGTGTTTCTTTAAACTACAAGATTAAGTTTGTGGCCAGTAGGATGTTGCGATTTCTGCTTTCTCTGCTATCGTTGGAATAACTTTCGGCAGGCCTCCTTTACTGTACCTCGCTCCTTAGCGTAGTCTGATACTATTGATGTTCTCGATATGCACTCGAGTTGCCTCAGCCAACACGTTATGTTTTACGTGTATAAGGTACTCACAAGTCGCAAGAGTCAAAATTTGACTGAAACTTTAGAGGACAGGTGACAGATGTAAATCATGAAGTATTTACCTTAAAGCTAATACAGACAGGCGCACCCATAAACGACGTACGAGCTCGTCTTGTCATATGAGCTTGTTTTATATTTACAATACGTCCTATCTGGATTTGAGGGACGAATAACTTTTAGTTATGATATAATTCGTATCAACTTGGGATGTAACGCACCCTTTCTTAAATTTTTTTTTTTTTTTGTTTGTTTAATAATTGAAGTTTTATATTTATGGTGTGGACAGAATGTTTTCCAGTGACATGCAGTGAATATAGTAGTGATAATGTTTGCTAATACTATAGGATTATGGCTTAGCATTACCGAAGAGGAGGTGAAGGATGAGAAGAGGAGCGATGTGATTAAATTTTGTATTTCTGATTTTCTTGTAAACTTTATTTGCTTGAGATTTAACATTCATTAAAAGTTTTTCTGAAAATTAAATATAATATTAATTATGTATAATTATGGAACTCAGGCGTAAAATATCTTATTACGTATATAAATTTATTTTTATTTTTTCTGCTACGTTACTTCTTTTTACCTGGGTGGAACGAAAGTAAGTTTTCATTACGTCAGCATCTTTGTAGCCTAGTTACTGAAGTGTAATTTTTATTGATAGTTACTTTTATGTATATATATCTTTTTTTGTTCTTTTTTTTTTAATCCGTTTGGAAGAATTTTTTTCGTACCTTTGTTGATTTTTGTTCGTTGAGATGTTCTAAACGTTAATATAAATTAAAGTAATAAAATGACGCAAGGATCTGTATCATTAAACGTGAGTTTTTTTTTTTTTTTGTTAGCGTTTGATGATTTGTGAAAATTATTTTTTTTTTTTTAAATTGGTGTGGTGGAGTATTACAGAGAAAAAAAGCAACTTAATCGCTTGTTGAACGACCTTTCTGTAGAGACTGGGGAACAAATCAATTTCCATGTTACTTCTGTTCGATACAATCTTAGGAGATTTATTAAAGTCAGTATAAGTAATGTTGTAACTATTTAAAAAAAAATTTGTGTATTTATTTGTTTAGTATTTTCTATTCGCCGGCCATTTTTTTCAGATCTTTGATGTTGTTACTTCTAGGTTTTTCCGAAGGTCCGGCTTAGGAGTTTTTGATGACTTTATGGAAAGAACCTTTTTTAATTTTGAAGATCGCGAGATATTGTTTCGAGAGGAATATTGACGGTTAGTGCGAGAAATTACTTCTAGTAAAGTTGATATGTAAAGTTTAAAGTTGTTAATCAACGATTTTATTATTTATTTTCCTTATTCATGGACAGTAATAGTGGCGATCATTTTATATTGGTGGAAATCACTGTTTTTAGTTTTAATCGGGTAAATTAGATTTTTTATATAAAAAAAAATTTTATTATTTTATATACTATATTATACATGTGCATATGATAATCTTATCATGAATTTATACTTTGTAAATTGGAATGTGATATTAGTTTGAAGTAAAGTTTGTAAGAAGAAAATGTAAGAAGACTTGATCAAATTTATCTGTATTAGCCTATACTTTTATATATCTGTGCTTATTTTCAAGCCTATTTTTTATTCTTTTTTTTTTTTTTTAATTAATGTATTTTATTTTAACATCACTTAATTTATCAGATATTTAATAAATTAATAGTGGCTTTGTATCGGCAAATAATCATCTGTCGTTCTATCGGGAATTGGTGGTGCTAGATTTTTCACAATTTTTCGTACTTTTTTCGGAGTATTGTGTCGCGTTATAAAAATTTGAAGCTCATTTAATCTACTCGGTTGAGCTCTATTTACAAATTGTGGTGAATAAGTGGATTTTTTATTTTATTTTGAAATGCATCATAATCAAATTGAGGCAATGACTAATGCAACAATTAAATTTACGATTAGACTTCCAAAAATTATTGCTGTATTTCCATAGTTTATTTGTTTTCTTATTGCTATATCATCTAGGGTTTTCTCCATTCTACTTAACGCTATTGTTTCATTCGACTCTGCCCATTTATTTATTTCAGTTCTTTCTTCCTCTTGTAGATTTAGAGTGAAGTTATTATCACCGATTTTGATTGTTTTGATATCAGGGAGGTTCAATAAATTTGCTTAACTGTAGGGAATCTGTTATCGATAGTAGTAAGTCTCTGTCAATTCTAGTGTTGTGATTCCATAAGGGGTGTAGCCGAGAGCATGAGCAATACAGTTACTGATGATCGTTAGTATTCTCGTACCTTGTATTTTAATTTCAGTTGGTTGTGTGATTGAAGGATTACTTCCACACAAAGCTTGTACCGTGGTAGTATTTTGTGCAGAATATAACCATTGTTTAGTGGTTTTTATTACTATCCAATAAATTTCGGTTGACTTATATAATGCTGTTTGACAAGTTTTTCATGCTCCTGTTGATGGGTTTATGAATAAAGAGAGTTTGGTAAGAATATTTTTAGTATCTTTGGAAATAGGCATATCTGGTCAGCAATATAAAATCTTCTTATCTCTAATGCAATTATTCAAAAATTTTTCATCGGTAAGCAAAAAGTTTTAAAGATTATTGCTTACGATCAGATTACTACGTCAGGTCTTAATGTTGCCATTTCCTTTTAAATCTGAGTGTAAATTTCTTGAAACTATAATCAAAAGCATGGTATAATAACTGCATTGTTTTTTTCATATTAACATAAAACTTAGTTTAAGTGCTAATCTTTCTTCTATCATTACTGCGTTTACTGTCGACAGTGCGTGCAGGCGTTCAAGTGATACGGTTAAATCGTCCCATGGTAGCGTATACTTTATTTCGTATGAATTACTTTTATTACAAATTTTTGATAATTGTTCGATTTGTTTCATTAGCAGACGTAGGTGTCATTGAGACGTGCTTTCTACTGCACTATTAAACGTTTTGTAGGAATTTAGTATAAAAAATAGTGATTTTTCTAAAGATTAAGTCCATTCTAATACTTTTATTTCACAATCGATTTTCCTGTTATCATTATCTAATCAGCACGCTTCTTCGGTTAAGCTTTCCAAATTTTTATAACTTTTTCATTATGTCTTCCGTTTTTTTCTGACTCTATATAAATTTTTTGAGATTTAAGCGTACAATATAAGTATGTTTTCTTTCTATATATGATATTGTTCGTGTAGGGTTATAAAGATTGTTTATATCCACATTTATTTTATCCTGATCATCCGCATCCATAGATCCAAATAATTTTTTCGAAATCCACCCCACGAATTCTAGTGGTGCTCGTCTCATTATCATGTTGCTAGGAATAACTTTAACTATATTGTTGGAGCTTGTTTCTTTACTATGTATTTGTATTTCTGGTGCAAAAAAAAAGTTTTACATCTTCGTATGTTGATTTTGTTAAACAAGTCATATTATTTAACGTGTTTCTTAGTATTGAATTTTTGCATTCTTGATTTTCAAGTACTCGAGTACACTGTTCAAATACAGTATCTAGCTGTTCATGGAGTTCAGTTTGGTCTTTAATGCTACGAAAATCGAACGTCATAGTAACGTGCCATTCGGTTCGAAATAGTCTGACTTCGTTAATGTATTTATAATATATACCTGGATTATTTACTAAGAGCATGTTGTCGTAAGGTTTTTCAGATATCTCTTTTTTGCTCTTTTTTGCTGTTGTTGGAGTCATAAACATCATAATTTTTTGCTTTTTATTATACAAGGCCTTAGTGTTAGCAGAAACAGACAGGCAATGTTTTTAGTCAACATATTGATCGGAGTAATCTGCAACAACAATTTTTAAAAATTTCTTTGCTTCTTTTTTCATAGGTAGCAACGTTTTACTTTGTCAATATGTTTGTTAATTATTCTTCCATTTCCCGATTTTAATATGATGTTATTATTACTATGTATTTCTTTAATTTTAAAAATTCCGATATAAAATCTATCTTATTTTCCTTTTCGGGGTTCTTTGAGCACATAGACTGTCATTACAACTTCCAAGTTCTGTGGCTTTGACTTATTGGTCACTAGCATATAAGCTGTATGTTTCTCACTTGAATTCGTCTGGAAGTGGATTTGGAGAACGCGCCTGTCTACCAAAGACAAGTTTGAAAGGTGTAAAGCCTGTTGCTGAATGCACAGAAGTATTATACTCATGCATTCTAGAAAGAACCATTTTATCCCAATCATTTTTGTTTCTAGCGTTAGTTCTCAAGAAATTTTTTAACATAGCGTGGCTTCTATCGAATAAACTATTTGATTGTGGGTGATATGCACTAGTGAAAGCTAAACGGAATCCATAAATTTTTGATACTTCTGTCAATACTTGATAAATGAAACTTTTTGATCTGTCACTGAGAAAAATTCTAGGAATGTCGAAAGTTGAAACAAAATATCTTGATAACATATCGACAATAGTTATTGCTTGTATAATAGAAACAAGAACAGCAATAAAAAATTTTTTAAGTAAACACTGCATTGTTAAAATATGCTTATTTCCGGATGTACTTTGTAGGAAAGGACTTACTGTATCTATTGCGACCTTGTTAAATACTTCTGATGGTGTTTCAGTAATTACCATAGGTTTTCTAGTTTTTGTGTGGACTAATTTTTTTTCCTGGTAAATTTTACATTTTTTTATGTATTCAGCAATGTCGTTGCGCATTCCCTTTCAATAATATTTTTATCTCATTTCTCTGTAAGTTTTTACTACTTCTCTATGACTTCCGAATAAGCTTATATGACATTCAACTAATTTTTTCTTTCTATCTTTTATGGTTAGATAAGAACATGCGTGAAAACAAATTTTTACTGTAAGGGAAAGGTGACGTAATTCTTCGTATAAAATTGATGGCATTACTTCTCTAGGGAAATTATCGGTGAGTTCAACTTTCTTACAAACACAAGGGGTGTTAATTTCCTTTACTGATATTCCATCTGCAAGATTTTTAAAGCAGGTTTGTAAAATGCTAGGTTTTATTTCATCAGTAAAGTTTTTGTTTGCAACTAGTGAAAATATGTAGCGACTTTGATTTTTTATAGTAATAAAATCTCCCAATTTTGGTTAAACATCTAATAATTCTTCTTTTGATAAAGCTTCTATATCTAATAGTAGTTAATTGTTTATTGATTTTAAATCTACAATTTCAGAAATAAAATGGATGTAGTTATCCTTTGTGCAAGTTAAATTTTTACGAGAACTTAAAAATGGTTATTTACTTGTTTTATAAGTTATATTAGAGGGATTCCAACGGGACGTTTATTTCTTGTTACATTTCCGCTACGAGATAAGTTCCAATTTTGCTGTATGGGTTCTAATCCTGCTGTATGGCTTGTTTGTAGTAAAATGTTTTGATTGAAAGTTTTCTTGGTATCGTAACCAATTTTATTTTCTATGTTTTCCGATTGAGAAGGGTTCTTGTCTCTTTCTTTATTACTATTTTTATCTATAGGTGATAAACTTCTCTTAATTTAATTGGAGATTTTGCTCTTATGGGATTTCCATTTGCAATACATTCGTTCATTGTTTCATTGATCTATTCATTTACTACAGTAGAAGGAATTAAATTAGGTAACAATGGACGTGAATTTATTTGTTCTTGATTTGAGTAACTGCCATTATGACGTTCGGTATAGGATGTAGGTAGAGATTGAATTTTTCCAAGAATGCTTTTACTTCGTATTTCATTTTTCTTATCGTAACCATCCCACTATAATGAGTTTTAGTTCCATTCTTTAATAAATCTTTCTTTGTCGCAATCTCAATTAATTTAAGTGTTATTTCTTGAATTGGATAACTGCTCTTTATTTTTATTTTATATTGTTTGCTTGGTCTTGTACAGAGCGTCGAAAAGTAGATTGAAATTTTGGTTTTATAGTAGTTGAATTTAAAAATTTTTCATCAGAAGAAGTAGAGTCTTCATCTTGTTGAAATGATACAGATTTTTGATTAACGGCATTGGCTCGGGATGTACTGGGTTTGATTAGAATATTAGTTTGTTTCAGTAAAAAACATACATTTTTTTATTACTCCTTCAATTTCACTGATTTCCGAATTTTCGTCACTTGAGTTTTTCGTTATATTCTGAAGGGTCTCTTCTTCAAGTGCATTTATTAAGCTTGGCATAAATGATCGCTCTTGTAATGTGGGTCGCTTAACTGTGAAGTAGACGCGGTTTCGGGTTCAGATGACGAGTCTTGTATTTGAGCTCTTGGTGTTTCTTCTCTTCATCTCACTTTCAATCTCTCCACTATTGTAGGTGCAGTTAATTCACCCTTTCCACCTTCTATACCCCGAGGTACTTTTAATATAATACATGTATCTTTAGGTTTTTTTTTCTTACTTTAGGTGCTGATTGTATGCTTTCAATGGTATCGGGATAAGAAAGATTGGTTTTTGACATATTTTGGCGAGCTATCGAAGTTTTTGTTTGTTTAGGTTTTATAGGTAGCAAACGAGCTTTTAATGATATTTCTCCGTCTGAAGAATTATCCTTATCACTTTCGTCTTCATTCCATTCTATTGGATTTCTTGATAAGGCGTCCGCGTTTGTATTGAGTCTACCAGGTTTGTACTCACAAGTATAGCTATAACCTCGAAGTTTGGCTCTCAATCTATTGAGCTTACTCACAGGATCTTTGATAGACTCAATCCAGGATACTGGTTTATGATTTCCGTAAACCGTAAATTTTCTGCCATATAAGTAATGGCGAAAATATTGGACTGCTACAACCACTGCTAAGCATTCTTTTTTCATTGTAGACTGATTTCTTTTAGCCTTATTTAAAGTTTTTGACGCATACGCAATTGGGTGGTCTTTTCTTGGTTCTCCTTGGCTTAATACTGCCGCAATAGCTATATTAGATGCGTCTGTTGTTAATATGAATGGCTTATTGAAATCGACGCAAGCTAACACAGGTGCCTTGCATAATATTCTGCTTAAGTCTTCAAAGCTTTTTTGCTGAGTATGTTTCCACTCAAATTTCTTTCCTTTCCTTAACAAGGACGTTAAAGGCTCTGCGATTTCTGCAAAATTTTTGACGAAACGACGGTAATAGTTTGCTCATCCTAAAAACTGTCTAATATTCGTTTGATTTTTTGGTTTCAGAAATTTTTTAACAGCTTCAAATTTTTTAAAATCTTGTTTGACTTCATAGTTTTCTATTTTATGTCCTTAATTAGTTACTTCGGGCATTAATAATTCACATTTGTCAAGTTGTGATTTTAATTTTTATTTCGAAAGTTTTTCAAATGAATGAGCAATTTTTGTCACACGATCTATCACAGTTTTTGAACATACAATTATGTCATTAAGAAATATAAATAGCTTAATGCCTTGCAGTTCTGATAAAATTACGTCCATTAGTCGTTGAAAATGTTGCAGGTGCATTGTATAGACCACATGGCATTTCTGCATATTCATAATGGCCGTTAGGTGTGCTAAAAGCAGTTTTATGTCTATCTGCAGGATCAACTTCTATTTGATGGAAGTTACTCCCTAGATTAAAAACGTAGAAATAATTTGATCCTTCGATTTGCTCTTATAGTTCAATAATGTTTGGTAGTGGATAAGCATCAGGGATAGTTTTTTCGTTTAGTTTACGGTAATCTTTTACTAATCTGTATCTTTTTGTTCCATCAGGTCTTTCTTTTATGGGTACTATCCAAAGAGGACTCATGAAAGGGCTGTTTAATTTTATAATTGAACCGTCAGCTAATAACTTTTCTATTTGAGTTTTAATTTATTGGTGTAGTGATAAAGGGTAGCGGTATTGTTTGACATATACAAGTATACAGGACGGTCGTCTGTCATAGGTATTTTATGTGTCATAATAGAAGTAGGAGGAGCCAGGTGGCTTGGAATGTAAAATAATAAGGGTCATTTTCTTCAATTTTTCTCATTTCTGATAAAATGGTTTTTTGTAAGGAGGTCTTTTTAGCTTATACATTATAAATTCAGTGCGATCTGCTCTATTGTTTAAATCGTTTTCTTCAAAATCAGTGTCGAAGAAGTCTTCAGATTCTATGACATCAAACGGCACAAGTTCTAGATCGGGTATTTCTATTTTTATCGGGTCATCTCTTGTATTTATAGCTATCGTATAACAGTGACCTTTTTTGCAATGTACTACCACCCCGCCTATATACACTCCGGGTACAGTAGTAATTCTACGAAGATACGTGAGGCCGGTGATCTCGTTTCTAGTTGGTAATCACGTGGAGGTGTGCGTATTTTATCTTCATTGTGAAATGGAATAATAAATTTTTGAAAAGTTGATTCGAAATTTTAATTAGTTTTCAATTTTAAGGGTTTTTCTTATTTTATTATTAATTTTATAGAATTGATTTTATCATCTTGGTATGGAAAAGGTATAGGTTCAATTGGTCTGCTTTCGACTATTAATGCATTTAATCCATAATCAATTCTAGCGCTTTCTTGTATAAAGAACAGATCTCCCAAAATACATTGATCTTGTTTGCAAAGCTCTGTAGATTTCATTGCCATTATTAATTTCGGACGCGTCATCGGATTCAAACTCACAGTCACGTCCAACCAGCAAGTTTCGTTCTCGTTTTTTGTAGAATAAAGGCGAAAGTCTCGGTATCGTTCTTGATTATAATTTTGGTTCTGTTTTTGGTTGTAGTATTGAAATGTAGCTTGTTGATGGTAAGCATAGCCTTGAGTATGAGGATAGGGATAATACATTTGTGGGTAGTTAGGTGGATAAAAGGGTGGTGGTTGAAAATATGGAAGTTCTTTGAAATTTGGAGGGCAATAATAGCAATTCGGTTGATTATTCTAGGGTGGTGATGGTGTACGGCTTTGTGGAGAAGTACTTGATCGTCGTTGAGGTGCGTAGCTAAATGTGAGATGTACAATTTTTCGATCATACTCGTCAAATTTTGGTTGAGTCATCTTGACACCATTTTTATCGTAGGTATGCTGGAAAAAATTTCTATTGTGGGTCAATGGGTCATTAAATCTGACGTTTTTTTTTAATGGTCGTTGTGTAAAGACAGGAGTAAAGTTGACAGTCGAATTGAGTAAAGATAGGAACAGAAATTCTGGTAAACATCCCTGTAAACATACTTGGCCTTATTGTATACTGGTGGGAAAGTGCGTTTAGTAAGTAAAGCAGCTTGTGCTTCATGAATATTTTTGGGTTTCAAAAGTGCTATACTTAATTTCCACGAGTCAGGTAAACCATTAATAAACGTTTGTAGTGCAAATTTTTTGAGTTGTGGTTTTTGTGTTGTCTTGAGTTTTTCATCATTTAATTCAGTTGGGCTGTGAAGGTAGTTTCTGTAAGAGAAATTATTTTATGATAAAAATTACGAACTGTTTCATTTTGTTCCATTGTAGTATTTAAAAGTTCTGCCATGTTTTCATGATATGATTCGGTTGGTGAAAATTCTTGTTTTGGATGTTTTTTAAACTGATTAATTGGATGCTTTGGATGCAAAAATAGAACCTACTGCACTCTCTTAAGCTTTGGCTTGAACTCTAGAAATAACTGTGCGAATGTACAGAGGTTCTTGAGCGGCTGTTATGAGAGTTCTTACATTTTCTACATCTTGTAAAAAGACTTTTAAGGGAGTCGAGTATCCGTCATAAAAAGGTATGTGTTGACATGCTTGATTTATGCACATTAATAAATTAGTTGTACTAAATTCTTGTAAAGCATTTAAAAACTGTTATATAAGAGAGTTGTCCACTGACGAGTTTTCTCAACTATTTCTGGGAATTTTTTTAAATTTTTTTTTCTGATTTAATAATTTACAATTTATTTAATTAATGATAGTAATTTAAAAAAATTTTTTTTTTAACAAAACTAAGATTTTGAAGAACACATAAGGGATGCCAATTTGTTATGACTGGACTTGTTCAGAGTATGGTCTTAACTATTTTTTTTGAGTTTTCTTCGTGGGTCTCTTAGGATTCAGCTTGTGAGCTCAATTTGTTTTTATATATTAAATACTAATCTTTATTTAAACAATATGGATAATTTTTATAAATGTCTTTCTTTATTACAGCAATTTAAAAATAATTTGTTCTTTTAAATACAATTTAATCAGGTAACTTTCACAAGCTTCGGTGTTAATTTTATCACCGATAAATAACTTACATCTATAACTTATTGTTCTTACTGCTGCTTCGGAGCTCCCTAATGCTTCGTGCGGTAACCGTAAGTGCTTCCTTAAACTAAACAAATGAGTTCGTGGCAAGTAGGATGTTGCAATTTTTGCTTTTTCTCCTATCGCCGAAACCACTTTCGACGGGCCTCCTTTGCTGTACTTCGCTCCTTAGCGTAGTCCGATACTATTGATGTTCTCGATACGCACTCGAGTTGCCTCAGCCAACACGTTATGCTTTACGTGTAAAAGGTACTCACAAGTCACGAGAGTCAAGAGTGGACTTAAACTTTAGAACAAAGGTGACAGATGTAAAGAGAGCGATTTTTCCTCTTACTGGTGCATTTTCATAGCATCAGAGTGAGTAAAAAAGGCCTTTGGTTAAATTAGGTTAACCAATGAGCGATGTTCTTGCGGACTGCGTTGACAGTTGCACGATGATGTTACATGTTATGATTTGACAAATTAGGAAATAACAATACAACAGTACTGTCGCATCTTTCTGACAAGTGCGATTAAGTTTTTAGGTCAGTGATGATGAAAGCTTGCATCAGCAGTATAAGAACACCAAATACAAGTTCAGTTGAGATAGTCAACTTACAAGTTTTGAAATGAATCCTTCTGAGGATCTTACAATCAATTTTGAATATAATGGAGTAACGTGTTAATTACAAATTTTGAGTTAGTATGCATTATGTAACAAGGTAAATCTGGCCTCCAGCCTCATGCTGCTCTAGCTGACACAACGCGTATGACGTCACACCGGCAAAGGCTTGCCTTCCCAGAATTGCTTTTTTGTTTTGGCTCGTGGAAAAAGGAGAAAAGGACGACGAGACGTGGGGTACAGCAGCAACAGCAAAGAAAGAATAAGAGTGAGCGCGCGCATTACTGTTCGGGCCCCAGCGGTGGCCCTCGGGTATGAGAGAGAGAGAAAGAAAAGGGGCCAAGATGTATGCGCTGCGATTGCAGCAGGACGGGCTGATGCAGTCTCGAGTAAAGAGCCATCGTGAGCGGAGAGTGCTAGCTGAGTTAATTTTTTTCCTATCCGAGGGAGAGAAAGTGTGTGACTGACTCGTTTTAGAAGGAAAAGGAGATCGTGTGCGTCACTATTCTTCCTTCCTTTTCGGTGTGCGAATCCGAGGTCACGAAAAGAAAGGGAGAGAGATCAGGATAGAGACGACGCTGCTGTGCCCATGCCCCAGGATACCGGCCTTCTCGGTAGAGAGAGAGAGAGAAAGGGAGGATTCAAACGAGAGGAAAGGAGAGAGATCCGAAGGACTATCCACGACCAGAAAACCACCAGGCTGCTCAAGCCCCAGCGAGACGCCGATACGCCACCTGCACAAGTTTGCGGAGCCGTAAGGTATCGTATCTTTCCGCCCCCCTTTTTCGTGCGTCGTGCTAAGGCTCGCGAGCGCCAGTGAAACGCTGGAACGAGGTCCAGAAAAAAGGAGAGGACTGGGAGAGTGAATGAAAAAGAAGGTAAGGGTGTACGAGCGTAAGTAAGAGAGAGAGAGAGAGTGAGAGAGAGAGATAGTGAGAGAGAGAGAGAGTGAGAGAGAGAGAGAAAGAGAACCGGGACTAGGGATAAAAGAGGACAAGGGTAAGGTTACCAGGAGACAGAGAGAGTGCGAGAAAGAGAGAGAGAGAGAGAGTGCGAAGAAAATTCAACCAGACGAGAAGGAAAGGGCAAGGGGAGAAGAGAGTAAGGTTGTTTAGTTAGCAGGGAAGGGACATGGGCGTGCGCGAGTGTGTGAGTGCGTACGTGACGTGGCCAGGACCACGTTAGGGCAGCGGCTCCTCCTGGTCTCAGGATCTCAAACGTGCGCTCGCGGTTCGCGTAGCAAGGCGGAACTGCTGTAGCATTGTCAAGAAGTTATTTTGTACCACGGGGCAAAGAGTTTGATTAAACAACTTTCTAAAAACTAAAAGTGATTAAGTCCCCTTTATTCTTTTTTTCCTTAGAAGGAGAGAAATTCTGCGCAGACCCCCCTTCTTTATTACAGGTTCAGAAATCCAGAGGACGAGGAACTACAAGGACACGGACGAGACGCGTAACGTCTGCGGCTTCGGTAGCCCCCTTCTTTTTTTCCTTTTCCCGCTTTACAGGTATAGAAATGCAGCGTGACAATTATCAGAATCTAACAATTAACAAGCAAGTAACTATTCATTCATACATACATGCATTTTTACAACGAGGCTGGCCGTATTCTATGTCAGCATATCATTAAGCTTATACACACACGCGCACACATAAATGACGTACGAGCTCCTCTTATCATATGAGCTTGCTTTATATTTACAATACGTCTTATCTGAATTTGACAGATGGATAGCTTTTAGTTATAATGTTATTCCCATCAATTCGGGATGTAACACATAAATAGCATAGCATCACTGTAACTATGCCAATACACACATGTATTATATGGGTATGTTGGTATGTATGTTTCTTACCTTTAAAAACAAGAAAAAAATGCTGTATTTCGAAAGAGAAGCGAAATTGGCTAAAAACAACAATTTTTACGTATTTTTTAAAGAACAACTACATGATCGAGGTGCACAAATACAGAGGGGTTAAACTTTGCACAAACGTAAACTCAATTATTTTCTTTTTCAACTGTATCTTGAAAAAAACAGGTAAAAAAAAAATTTTCTTCTGTGCCGTGTATAAAAAATTATGATGGAGATTTACAAAATTTTCGAAAAATTGTTGTCATTACATAACTTCTCGAAATTCTTAAAAAATTAATTACTTTGAAAGGAAGCCAGATAGGCCAAAAATAATTCCAGGTATAGAAAATAATTATAAAGATGCAAAAATATATGTTACATATAATTATACAAACAAATGTCATAACTCCAAAAATAATAAGTCATATCTCGAAAGCAAAGCTCCATATTTCAGCTATAAATTGATTTATTTTTTATTTTCTGATCAATCATTTATTATAAGAATAATTGACACGTGACCAAAATCCATATTATTTTTATTATTATTATTATTTATTTTGAGATTAGTAGAAGTTAGTTATAGGCACGGATAAATTTTAATACTAAATTATAAATAATCATAGAAAACAAATTTAATGAAAAATTAACAAACAACAACTTCACCATGGAAAATTGCTATAAGTTTATTGTTTTTCTTAATTTTAATCAGATAAGTAGAGTGGATTATTTTACTGGTATGGTAGCCAAAATTAAAGAAAATTTATATTTGTTGGATACAATGATTCCAACAAGAATTAATTAGCAAACATGGAAGTACTTAGAATGCGCGAATCATGCGTAACACAAGTACATGTATTTTATGCATGCCCGTGCTCAAATACGGAATAATAATACAATTTTTAGTTTAATAAAATTTGAGTTGGAAGTTTCATTTCTGCCAGGGGGTTCTGAGACCCACACCTGGTCGTTTTTTTTAATTAACAAATATTACACAACTACGCACAGACCACAATCCAACGGTAGCATTGAACGAATGCACCATACAATAACTAAGTATCTGAAAGCGTATTGCAAAAATCGGAAGGATTGGATCAATTGGTTAGACCTTTGCAAGCACGCATATAACACCATGGTGCATGAAAGACACACACCACATGAACTAGTCAGAAGAAGGGTGAGAACTCTTACCGAGCCTTGTTTAACGCTCTAAAAACACAGATACAAATGAATACATTAAGAACTTATCAAAAATACTGCAAGATTTGCAGAGTATCGTAGCCATGAGTTGGGCATACTCAAAATTGCGCACCAAATATTTATACGACATGAAAGCAAGTTCTTAACACTCCAGAGTAGGGGAAGCAGTACTCTTGCTAAAAGAGCGACACAGAAATAAGTTTGATGCACAAAATATTGGACCTTACAAAATGATAGGATTAGATTACGGCTCAAACAGGGTCAAGCTTCAAAAAGGGGGAGAATTAAAAGTGTCTCACATAGACGAGTGGCTTCTCTTCTGTCACCACCAATTAACTCAGAGTATGTCTTTCTTTTTTTTGCCACGCTCAGACGCAAAAAAAGAAGGACACAAACACACACATCCTTTATCGCACAGGCACTTATTCGTTTTTATTAGAAACCAGAAATAAATTCGATGCACAATATGTAGGATCTTATGAAATCATAGGATTAGACTACGGCTCACACAGGGTCAAGCTTCAAAAAGAGGAAGAATTAAAAGTTTCTCACATAGATAAAAGCAGACGAGTGGCTACCCTTTTGTCACCACTAATTAACACAGAGTATGTCTTCCTTCTTTTTGCGGCTCTTAGACGCAAAAGAAGGAAGGTACAAACACATATATACGTCGTCGCACAGGCACTTAACCATTTTTGTTCTGAGTATTACCACTAATACGTAAAACAAGATTATGAATTTAAACAAGCATGAGACACAATTTACAGACATTATCCCATACTACATTCCACAACCTGTCAGCAAATTATGAGCAATAAATTATATTCCCAGCTAAGCAATTTTTTTTGTGGCCCTCAGATTCAAAAAGAAGAGCTTAGTGCAAACAAATAGTTAAAAAAAAAATTGTTTCCTGAAAAAAAAGGAAAAAAATCAACTTAAACTACAGACCGTATTGTGGTTATAAGGCACATATTATTATGAAAAAAAAACCCTGAAGGCTTAATAGAATACAGGGAAATATAAGACTTACAATAAAGCATATATCACACCTGGCGATGTACAGTACGTCGTGAAAAGTTATCAAAAGAATTGACATAGCAAACATAATGACCAGAGGTGAGGACCTACTTCAGGCATGGAAGAATATGACTGAAAGATAGAATACCAGTCATATATATGAACAGCAGCTATTAAGCATACAGAGAACAATCAAATTAGGTATACAACAAGCTAACAGAGCGTTAGTAATGCTCTCAAGACAGAAAGGAAATAGTAACAAACGGAGACGCCGATCAGTCCTGCCCATCGTGAGGACAGGGTTAAAATGGTTGATCGCTACCATGGACGAAGAAAACAAAATACAATTAGAGCATACAATCTAGAAAAATTCTAAAGGAAATAAAATAAAATAAAGAAAGTCAAAAGCAGCAACATGGAAAGTGTCCTAGCAGACAACTTGCTTCAATCAACAGCCGTCATTCTAGGCAAGTACTGGCCAACATCAACAGACAACAGTAAAGCCAGCATGGACAACAACCCAAGAAGTAAGGACGAGCGTTTCAGGAGTCAATTGTGTAACGCGGCCATCTGATTCAACCAAAAATGCCTACGGAAACAAGACGGACAATAACACAAAAAAAAAAAAACAAGAAAGTTATAAATGAAAAGCCAGATGATGGATCTGTTAGTAGCGTGTCCACCTACCGATCTTTATGGCCATTGTTTGAATCCTACTGGGGACAACAATTTTTATTAATAAATGAGATTTTTTCTAAATAAAATTTGTACTTCAATAAATCTACCGATTCACCTACCGTTTTACTTTATAATATCAAAATAGCCATGTTTAAGCCCCTTAAGTAATAATAAATTAAGAAAAAAAAAATTTTTGTAGTTACAAGTGAACAAACGAGATAAAATCACAAGCAGAGCGATGTTATAAGCTCCTTAAGCCGCTCTCCAATATGTAAGGGACATTAGCACAACGGCCAGATACAACGTACAATAACGGAAATGAATCTAATCAAGCAGTTCAGCATCCTGTTTAGCCTAGTAGTTTATCTGCAAAATAAAGGGATAAATAGGATTCCAAACAAATAAAATACAGTAAAATATTAAATTTTTTTCATCCTTTATTTTTATCCAGTATTATAAGAATATTTCCGTTGAGGTATCTTTCCTCCTATATAGGTATCATATACATCAAGCCCAGAAGATAATATCCAGCTGGATTAGGAGCCCCTCACAGGCTCCAACCTCGATGTATACATAGAAAAAGGAGCTGTGACAAGGGCACCCAATCGTTTGACCTCTGGCATGGCCCGGCTCCACAGATCGGAAGACATCGGGACGACGAACACAAAACGTTCTGGAGGTCACAGGCTCACCTCTTTGGCCACCAGTAGTTGCACCTTTCCTTGCATTTGCAACAAAAAGGCCACCGGTCGCCCCTCAGGACAGGTGGTGACGAAGGTTACTGGCCCTTGTCAAAAATCCAATATAGTTCTATCGAAGACCGGCTTTGTAGAATCAGGAGCGAGCATAATCTCACACTGCCGGCGCACGTCTATAAAGCACCGAAACCCATACTGAAAAAATGGGGAGGAATTTTATTTAAACAAATGGTTTCGGAGAATAATATCTCTGAACAGTATTTAACAGGTTAAATCAACAAGGACACAAACCACTAAAAGTGGTGTCTACAGTCGAGTTCATATATAGATTCTCCAATCAGCAGTGACAAAAGTATAACCTGAGAACTGCCGTCATTCCAAAACTTTCTTCCAGAAAACAAGAAAAAAAAGCAATGTAAGTTCACCCGTATAGTTGTTGTTGAAAGTAAATTTAGATAATCTACGAGCTTGTCTAGGTCTTCTTAGGTAGAGGAACATCCTGGATGTTGGGAAAGACACCACCTTGGGCGATTGTTACTCCAGAGAGCAGCTTGTTTAATTCTTCGATATTGCGGATTGTTAGTTGGAAATGACGAGAGATGATTCTGGTCTGTTTGTTGTCGCGAGCTGCGTTGCCAACCAACTCGAGAACCTCAGCGGCCAATTACTCCATGACGGTGGCCAAGTATACAGGCGTACCAGCACTCACTCGTTCGGTGTAATTGCCTTTACGCAAAAGATGATGGATATGTTCTACGGGGAACTGGAGTCCAGCTCGAGTCAAACGAGTCTTGGACTTTGACCTTGCCACCACCTTTGCCACGTCCAGACATAATTTCAGTAGAGATTGAAAACTTTATCGACAAGCTATGTTACACAGTTACTGAACATAAATGTACTGTCATACTGTATTACTGTACATAAGTTCACCCATAAGTGCGGCCTGCATGCATGCAAACTTAACTTGAACGTCGTTGATGGTGCGGCGTTCCACGCAAAGGAGTGCAAACTAATCATTGGGATAAAAATATATATATCATCGTAAAACTGTAATAAATAAAAAGTGAAAAAGAGCAAGAGAGAGAAAATATGGTAAAATTTGAATAAGAAGATTACTTAAGCAATAAAGTATATTTTATTAAAATAACGCTTCGTGCAAACGTC
This sequence comes from Copidosoma floridanum, assembly GCF_036245765.1. NCBI lineage: Eukaryota > Metazoa > Arthropoda > Insecta > Hymenoptera > Encyrtidae > Copidosoma > Copidosoma floridanum. Next base: position 7,200,857 of record NW_028321893.1, read on the forward strand.
GACTTAAGTGCATAATGGCCAAAGTAAATATATTAAACATTTGAAGAATTACGTAAGTAGCGATAATTTTACTACAAAACCTGTCATTACAATACGTATGTTCATCTGGTAAGAAATTAGCTTACGAATCATTAATCAATCAATTAAGTGTTTATTAAAAAAATAAGCAACAAAAAAAAAATAATATTAAAAAGTGGTGAGAAAAAAAAAAGATTATGAAAAAAGTATACATACAAAAAACCGATTGATGGACAGCTCAAAAACAGTGTAGTTGGGTCCAACATGCACTCGGCATATCATATTATACTTCAACGAGCAAACTTTAATGCTTGAAGTATGCCAGAACACTTAGAGGGTGATAAAGTCAGGCATCTACCACTCCCTTCTAGAAAGGGCGATATTTTACCAGCCTGTGTTACTTCAAGTCACCTTCTAATCCACATATCCAGGGTAAACTATTTACTATAAGCACAAAGCAAGTGTGTTAGACGATTTTTTTTTTTAAAGTTTTTTTTTTTAATTCTCACGAAATTTTTTACCTTGCGCCTAGTACTGCGCGTACATACCTCTGTATTTCAAGAACCTTATTATTGTCGTTACAAGCAATGCTTTTGTTTGCATCGTTTAGAACTACTTAATGTTAATATGTACAGCGCTATGGATAATATCAATAATACTCGTCAAAGGAATAATAATTTTAAAAAAGTAATAATAATACTAATAAGAACAATAATAATGATAATAATAATAATAATAATAATAATAATAATATATAAAAGTACTGACAAAAATAGTAATAGAAGTAGAAAAGAAAGGACAAAATTTAAAAGAAATTCATATGACAATTATACAATGTACAGAGTTACGAAATCAAGTGAATATACAAGTGAGCCAACCAAAGCATTTATATGGCATTATTATAAATAATGTAATTGCTTATCCTAAAAACAATCTTGTAATATACCTCTATACTGATGTACTTTATAATTGATATATACTCTGTTACGACGTGACCTCACGACCTGTCAAGTTGTATCTCGATCGGGTGGCTAGGCTCGAAAAGCCTCGTCGACATTCCTCGTTGATTCCGCAGGTCAATTTACCTGATTTCACGCCTCTGTCACAATATAGGTGTAGTCAAGCGCCTTGGAATTACGACGATGATTTCGCAGAGCACGCATACCTCGGACGAGAGGCAACTCTAAAACCCTTATTACATGCAGAGGTACGGGGATACGGGATTTTTGGGTTGGGTGTAATACACACATATATTGACCTCATAATTCAACACTTGAACATTCGTAATTAAAGTGGAAAGTATAGCATATGTTAAAGATTAAAGAATACAAATTTAATATATATGTACCTAGGTGTGTGTGTATACCGCAACGAAGAATAATGTAAAATTAGTTGATATATGAGACCGCTGCCTCTCTTGCACAAGTTAATCCCTACAATACATGACGGGCAGACCTCGCAAATCGTACCAAAAAGACGCGTTCGCAAGTAATGTCACTAACTTACTTGGTTGAACGCAGGCGCTAAAGGTGGCGGACAATGTCAATCATCTCCTGATTTTGAGGGAGGAACTGGTGGTCGTCCCCACCACCCAAACTTCTTGACCTTGACCTGGTGAGCGTAACCTAGATACTCTGGGTCCTTGAATAACGTTGACCTCGGCTATCTTTCTCTCTTAACCAACGGTCGTTGACACCCCTAACCTTTTTTCCCATCACGTATCAAATTTGCGCTACGCTGCCACCTCGCACGGACTTCCAAGCTAATCTCACTCGACTTGCTCCGCTCTCCATTGCTTTGCTCCTCCTCTTCCGTCTCTCCACCCCGCTTCTGTGAACGCCTCGTGGCTGCGCCATGACAGTTTTTACGAAAATAAATTATTATTTGTATCTGTATAGTATTGTTTCCATGCATAAATCATAACATATAGTATGTTAGAGTTATAACTAAAAAACTACAAGATACACTACAGCATCTTTGAAAACCTTTGTATGATTTTTTGTGTGACCTTGCAATATACACTATAAAAAAAGGCACATACAATTAGATTTACACTGTGTAAAACAGTGCGGTCAACACCTTAATACCTCGTACGCATTTACGTCGTAAGATGGCGTGTACTGCATGGTATTTTTACAAATAGGCACATCTACCTTCTGTGTATACTACACAGTCTGTAGAACTGCACTCACACGCTCTTTGACCTGCATGCACGGTATTTTCTAGCAAAAATTATATGATTGCAATTTCTTGTAAAGAGAATTCACGTATACCTTCAACACATATGCATGGCTGTACCTGGCCCACTGGTTATTTCAATGCTAAAATTTTAAATTTTAAATGCATTTTTTTTTTGGTCGACAACATACATACATGCTAATTATTTGATAAGCTCGTCAGACAACTTTTTGATAAATTAAATTCTTTGAGTACCAGGATCAAGTATTATTGTAAGTAGATAGACTAGGCCGATACGAGCACATGCCGAATCCAGCACACGCCCCCCTCCCTGCCCACGTGCACGACTGTTCGCGGATAGCTACGACTCTGCACGAAGCGCTAGGCGTTGTTCACAGCTTCCTTCTCTCTGGTTTGCCTGTAGGAGAGCGTGTTGTTTTGTATGTATATGGATGAGAGCCCCAACCACACGCTTATATCTGTGAGGTGTGACAAATAAGTGTTACCTTTCTAAGGTAATACGTGTACACATATACATGTTTATCTACATACATAGATAAATACTTACCTACGATGCGTGTATGTATGTATTTTTATAAAGATTTTTAATTTAAAATGTATGATGAGTAAGTAGCGGTAGGAATCATCTTGTTTGTGTATCGACAGGTTCTTCGTTCGAATTTGACTACCAGCCTATGTATAATGTGTTTTATTGGTGGACTGTTTACGCACAGGTAAAATCAGCAGTAGGACTTATCTTGTATTATTATTACCTTTCTACGTATAACTAAGAGATCCAACGATACACTTACCTGTAGGATACATCAGCAGCCAGAACTATCTTTTATTTATGACCAAAGTGTCTCAGCCATACGCTCTTTCACATGCAGTACAACCAATACTTATTACTAAGACAGGGTTTATCTGAATAGATACGGACACGAATGGGACAAGGATGGAATTTTTTAATTATAAGGTGATAAGTTTCGTTAAAAACAAATTTTATTTAACTTTTTTATCATCTATTTTTTAAGAAATAAAAATATTTGTTTTACAACATTTTAATAAAACTCAATTTGTATATAACACTTCGACATTCTTTTTTTATATAATACTTCGACATACTTTTTTTTTTCTTCCCTCCATTGATAGTACTCTTCCTCTTCCTTTTTTTGCTGACGGTTGTCAAGTTTTTAAGTTCAACTGGTGGTGGTGGTGGGGGTAGTAGTGGTGGCATATTATCCTGCTGACTAAGGTTTTTAGTTGATAAATCCAGAGGCTGCAGTACATCACTATTCGGGCCAACTATTGGCGACGCTGCCTCGGACATCACCAATTGTTTGACCGGTGACCATGTAAGGTCAATTATTGGTGGTGATGCAGGTTGCGGTGACGGTGATGTTGCCCGATGACTAGTATGCTTCTTTTCGAACTCCTCCGTAAATGAAGGAGTTGGGCTTGATAGTGATATCAACGGCAAACGTGTATTTAGTATAACTGGTGGTATAGGGTCAACATTTGACAACATTTCCTTTGATACCGGTGACCACGTGAGGTAAATTATAGGCGGCAGTTCAGGAGGTGGCGGTGACCACGTGAGGTCAATTATGGGCGACAGTTCAGGAGGTGGCGGTGATGTCTGACGTCTAGCGATTTCACGCTGCTCATCGAACTCCTTCGTAAAAGAAAGAGTAGGACTTATTGATGTTATCGGTAGAAAGGGTCCATCGAATAACAACGGTGATATTGGGTGAGCGGCCAATCTCTGCCAAAACAAATCATCGTCGTTGCGGTCATCACTTTATAAATATTCAACTAATTCACCCAGCTCTTCTTCAACTGGCAGCGATGGAAAAACGCGATCAGCGATGAGCGGCCCTGCATCCTGAGAGTTATGTGGTTGTAGCAGCAATTGATGGTCAGCGACGACTTGTCCTGCATCCTGAGAGTTGGTGATTGGTGAAGACTCAAACAACTACTTGCAGACTTCCATTTCCAAACGCTCCGTTGGTGTAAAAGATACTTGTCGAGAATCCATGTCGATGGATAAATAAATTTCTGAGGGACTAACACCTTGTTTAAATAGGCAGTCGAACAGCTACGCCGAAAAATGGTAGTATTAGAAAAGGATACAATTATGTCTGCTACTATCTCTCTTCTTAAAATGCAAATAGCATTATACATATAGAAATTCGTGAGAAGGGGAAAACTGCGTCTTTCATCTATTGGACCATCAGTGAGCAGAAATCCATAAGTAAAGGAAAATTACATTAGAAAAGGATAAAATTATGACTGTGTCTATCACTTTTCTTTAAATGTAAGCAGCATTATGCATGGAAAAATTCATGAGTAGGGGAGAACTGCGTTTTGTAGCCATTGGACCATCATTGTGCGAAAATTCATGAGTAGGGGAAATGGCACATCCAAAATACACCCCCCCTCCCTTACCTAATACATACATGTGTATGTACGCAAGTTAGTCATGCACTTGATTTTCTTCGAGTGGCAAAATGAATTTGCCCACTTCTACAACAGCATTCAAGGAAGCAACAAGTCTGAAAAAGGAAAACAGCAAACAAAGAGCTCAATTCCAGAAGGAAAAGGAAAAGAAATATCAACGGTAGCCGAAATAGAAGCAGCAGTAAAGGAAGTGGTCCATATATTTGACGCAGCAAAAGTAAGAGTGCCTCGATTTTAAAATCATAAAATCTTTTACTTTTTCCTAAAACTCGCTTGACTAAAACTATCTCTCTGAAAAACTTTTCGTAAAGAAAATATTTTTCATAATTTTTTTTTCTGACACATTTTACTTTAAAATTAAGCTACTAAGAAATTTTTTTTTCTAACTAAAAATATTTTTTCTCGTAGTTTATTATATCCATCTACATACGTTTGATACAAGCTGCCTTTCATAAATTATTTTTACTTTTCTTGTAGGCGATTTAACGCAACAAAGGTGAGAGTGCTTCGATTCTGAAATCCTAAAATATTTTTCTCTTACAAAGTTAACCAAATCTGAACTTCTAAAATTATTTCATACTCGCTTGACTAAAACTTTTCGTAGTGAAAATATTTTTTCCCAACACATTTTACTGTAGCTACTAAAATTTTTTTTCAAACTAAAAATATTTTTTTTCATAGTTTTATTATATCAATCTACATAGGTTTAATAACAACTGCTTTTCATAAATTATTTTCTACTTTTTCTTATACGCGCTCAACTAAAACTATGTTTCTAAGAAAAAATTTTCCGAGTGAAAATATTTTTCCTGACACATTCACAGTTTACTTATTTTTTATTCTCGAAGTGAAAATTACTTTTCCTTTCACATAATTCATTACATCTACTACATATGTTTCATTCACACTGCCTTTAAATTTTCATTTTATTTTTCAAACTTAAATTATTTTTGTTCGTTTTAGCTTGACTCAATTTCTGTACCTACACCAGCATTAGGAAGAAAATAGCTAGGACGATAAGTAGCAGCAAGCAGTGTGCCATTAAGTTACAAGGACTGAAGTATCCCACGAGACCCATCCAGCAGCAGCAAAGGTAAGTTATCTGTATTACAATGATTGGTTTTATTTTTTCTTTCTACGATGTATTGTGAAAGAATGTTTTCACTTTCTACTGCGGTCGTGATCTTCATACTATAAAATTTCAACCATTTCTCAGATAGAAAAAAAAGTATTTTCGTTTTTCAAATAATACATAATGCAGTGTTCATTCACGTATTCCTATTTTTTTTACAGCATTACGATGGTCAAGACAATATCGACTTATCATTCAGGAAAAAATTCAACATCACGGTCTAAAGATCGATCAGTAGAAAAAAAAGGAACAAAAAAAATATAAAAAGGTATCTTTTAATATTTTTTTAGTTTTTCCAATTTTACTTGCTTATAATCTAACATCACTTTTAAACTAAAAATTTTTTTACAGAGCAGATGTCAGTATTATTTGACGATGTCTTCGAAAAAGTGTGTAAAAATTTCATCCCGCTACCACCACTAGTTTCACCAATTCAATCAGATGGTCCTTTTTGGTGGCTCTTTGATGAAGAGGATGATGACAACGACGATGAATTACCTCATCAAAGTCAAACACAACCAAAAGAAAAATTAGAAGTGCCAGCAATAAAAGAAGATGCCCTTTTAATGCCACCTACAATAGAAGTACAGGATATACCGCTACTATCTCCTACATCATGGAGCGAGTGGATGGAGCTGTACAAGCAACCACCACCACCTTCTCCATCATCAACACCACCATTACCACCAGCTCCGACTCTACCATCACCATTTAAAGGATCACCGCCACTACCACTATCACCAACACTACCACCAACATCATCGCATCAGCAACAGCAGCAGCAGCAGCAGCAGTCACCATTGCCAATTTAACCGCTGCCAGAGAATATTGAGGAATGGACAGAAGATGATAAAAAAGAACTGGATATGAGAGTCCAAATTTTGCTAAAGCAGCAGGAGCTAAAAATAAGGGCAGGTGAAATTATAAAAATGATGAAAGTTTGGTTAAAAATAATCGAAAATAATCGGAAAAAAATTAGAAGAAAAAGAGAAGCGTCAAGCTGCCCAGCTGAAAGAAAAAGCGATTGAATCAAAAGAAAAGAAAAGAAAAAGAGAAAATGAAGAAAATGAAGAAAAAAATTTGAGTGTAAAAAAAAAGTTATAGTTGTTGAATATTGAAAATTATATTTGTAATTTCGTAAGAATATAACTGTATTATTAAATGTAATAAATATTATTTAATTTTTTTAATATTCAGTCTTTTATTGTAACATAATGTTAAACTTCTTTTTAGATAAAAAAAAAAACTTTTAAAATTAAAGTTTTACCGCAATTATTAATTAACTTTTTATTTAATGTTAATACCTTTCTAATAACTATAATATTATCATACCTGTAATACTGACTTCTGGTAAGGTATTTACCACCATTCCAAGTCATCTCTTTCTCTCATTCACACACATACACACGTGCTTTCCACCCCCATTTAAATATGCTTTTTGCCAAACTCTGAAGGTATTTAAAGGAGTTTACATTGACAGAGCAGTTCATTTTAACCCAGTGACTCGATTACTAAGCTTCCTCCTGCAAGAAGTCATGGCTACTGTACAGCATTTCAAGGATTCGGCTACTTGCCTGTGGCAATCATACCAACAAGTTATTGAAAGTAAAGTTAACGCTGCTCAAATTCAAAGACTGTTAGATTGTAGTCTTGTAATACTGAAGGATGCTGATACTTTTAGTAAGAGTTGCAAGTTAACAACCTCTGAAAAACAAAAATTTTAGACAGCTGTGGCTTTACTCAAAACTACCATACAATTTCTTTATGATCATTTGGAAATAGTAGAGGCGGAGGGAATATTTATAGATGAACCTCAAGTTTTTGTGGCAGACAGTGAGCAAGAAGTGACAGCAGCAGTCAAGGCATTTGAAAATGAACCTGCAATTTTTATACCAGAAAGTATACAAAAAGCAGGCCTTGAAATAAGCGTCCAAGGTAAAGGTCTGACAGAAACGGGCCCTACAACAAGCATTCAAGATGAAGGTATGATAGAAGCGACAGCAGCTCCCGTTCTTCAGGATGATAGATCAGTAAATTTAAATGACGTTAATAGTGCATTTGAAAAACGCATTACGACAGCTTTGATCGTAAATTTAAAACACCTAGATCTGAAAAAGTTTTTAAAAGACGATAAACATGAGTTTGTAACACGGATCCATCGATCTCTTAGTGAATATGAAGCGTTAAAAGTAAATACAGTGTTGGCAGCTGAACATGTAATAGTTAAAGATAATTTTGAAAATGTAGATTTAAAATACTTTTACATAAAATCACAAGCTATTTTCCAGACAACAGACTTGAATGAGTGGTTTGATGTGAATATTCAACAGCCAATAGAAAAAAATATGGATGATTTTAGTGACAAAGAATCAGGCTGGTCTTTACTTTCAATTTTGAATTTAGTTGTGAATATTAATAAACTAAATCCTATGCGAGGTAGTTCTTTTATAGATTTGCCATGTTACATAAAAAACAAAAATGCTTGTGTAAATGTAGTGAACAGAGACGTTCAGTGTTTTAAATGGGCTATTCTGTCATCAATTCATCCAACAAAAAAAAAATCCAAATCGGGTCTCGAACTATGTTCAGTACGAAAACGAGTTAAACTTTGATGGAATTGATTTTCTTGTTAACCCAAAGCAAATTAGAAAATTCGAAAACCAAAACAAAGTATCGGTAAATTTATTTTTTTTTTTAAAGAGGAATGATGTATACAATGTTTTTCCCAGTCACTTAACAATAAATAAAAAAGAAGCCCATGTGAATCTTTTACTTCTTGAAAGCTTCTATGTAGATCATGAAGAAGATGATAATATAAATAAAAATAATGATCATTTAAACGAAGAATACAAACATCATTACGTTTGGATAAAAAATTTATCCCGCTTGGTATGTAAACAATTATCTAAACATGGACATGCAGTACATATATGTGATCGTTGCTTTCACTATTTTTCGTCAAAACAAAAGTTAGAAAAGCATGAAGTCGATTGCAAAATTCTAAATAAGTGCAAAATTATACTGCCCAATAGAAATCAGAAAGATGATATACTACAATTCAAAAATTTTACGTATAAAAACAAAGTACCTTTCGTTGTATATGCAGACTTTGAGTGTTTGCTGGAACCTATACGAAGAGCAGTCGTGCTTATTAAGGTCATAGAGCATTCAGTATTGGTTATTTTGTTAAAAGCTCTTACGACGATAGCAAATCAGAATATTAGAGTTATAGAAAAGTGACGAAAACGATGATGAAACACCTGCTAAGTGGTTTGTACGTTCTCTGTATCTTCTTGTTCTAAAACTAGAAGAATTATACAAAAATCCTACAAAAATGACAAATTTGACACTTGAAGAACAGTTTAAATATAATGAAGCTTCTTTGTGTCACATATGCAACCAACCATTTAGCTTGGATGATATAAGAGTTAGAGATCACTGTCATCTCACTGGAAAGTAAGTGTACTTTTTTAACATATTATATCATAAAGCGTACAATATTTTTTTATTTTAGATACCATGGTCCCACTCATAACAAATGCAATCTTAATTATCAAGACTCAAAAATGATACCCGTAATTTTTCACAACTTGAGCGGATATGATTCACATTTGTTTGTAAAAGAACTTGCTACATGCTTCTCGGGAAGAATCCAACTTCTACCAGAAACAAAAGAAAAATACATTTCATTTACAAAATATGTGGAAGGGACTGATGTCAGTCTTCGATTTATTGATTCCTTCAAGTTTATGACTTCATCTCTTGATAAATTGTCATCTTATTTAAAGAAATTAAAAATATTGGAAACAGTATTTTCAAGTGATGATCATTACACTACAGATCAAATAAATTTATTTTAAAAAAAAGGTGTGTACTCTTAGGATTATACATCTTATTTTCAAAAACTTAAGGAACGTAGGCTGCCATCAAAAGAAAGTTTCTACAGCAGCTTACTCAAAGCCCATATCAGAGATGAATATGAACATGCTATAAATATTTGGAATACTTTCAACGTACAAACACTTGGGCAGTATTCCGACTTATATTTAAAGACAGATGTATTGTTACTAGTTAAAATATTTGAAAACTTTAGAAATAATTGTCTTGAGGCATATCATTTAGATCCAGCTCATTATTACACAACGCCTGGCCTAACATGGGACGCAATGTTGAAATTTACAAACGTGAGTAATATGTGCAAAGTATTAAGATCGTTACACAAATATAATTTATATAAATAAAATTATAATTACAGGTAAAATTGGAACTGTTGACTGACATAGATATGGTTATGTTCATCGAGCGTGGAATTTGTGGTGGTATAAGCCAATGTTGCAATTAGTATGCCAAGGCCAATAATTCGTACATGAAAGAAGGCTATGAAGCTAATAAAAGTGATAAATATTTGATGTATTATGATGTTCATAATTTGTCAGGATGAGCTATGACCAAACCATGGCTTATGTATGCTTTAAATGGATTCAAAATGTTAGTCCAGTTGGTATTTTGAACGAGGCAGATGATGGAGAAATAGGTTACATACTTGAAGTGGACCTTGAATATCCTAAGACTCTTCACGATGCCCATAAGGATCCACCTTTCTGTGCTAAGCACATCGCAAGTCCAGCGTCCAAGAAAAAAAAATTGATGACTACATTATACGATAAACAACGATATGTGATCCACTATGGCGCGCTCAAACAAGCCGTAAGCCATGGTCTTCGCATGAAAAAAGTTCATAGAGTTTTACAGTTCAACCAAAGTCCATGGTTAAAGGAATATATAGACTTTAACAGTAAAAAGCGTAAGAATGCAACGAATGACTTTGAGAAAATGTTATATAAATTATTTAATAATGCTGTGTATGGAAAAACGATGGAGAATGAGCCCAAACGTATTGATGTCAAGCTTATTAACAAATGGGAAGGACATTACGGTGCAGAGAGTTATATCACTCGACCAAATTTCCACAGCTGTGACATATTTGATGATCAGTTAGTGGCTATACAATTATTACGCACTGAAATCACCATCGAGAAGCCAATATATGTTGGATTGAGTGTCTTGGACCTATCTTAGACACTTGTATATCCATATTATTATGACTTTATGAAAAGTCAAATGGCAGATCAATGCAAACTTTTATACACAGACACCGACAGTCTTCTGTATGAAATATCAAATAACAATATCTACAATGTGATGCGTGAAAATATCATAGAATTCGACACATGGGACTATCCTATCAATAATGATTTTAACATGCCTTGAAGTAATAAAAAAATTGTTGGTCTTATAAAGGATGAGTGCAATGGAAAAGTCATGTTGGAATTTGTAGGATTGAAGAGCAAAATGTATAGTGTAAGGATTTAAGACCAAAAGTCATTGAAGAAAGCCAAGGGTGTCAAGACCTCAGTAGTAAATGCTATGATAGACTTTGATGATTACATCAAGTGCTTATGAGAAAATTCTAGTATGACTCGAGAGCAAAAAAGTATCAGGTTACGACATCATCAGCTCTTTACTGAAAAAGAAACAAAAATTGCGCTCAGTGCGCATGATGACAAACGCTATTTTCAATCTAATTCTACTGACACCCTACCATGGGGTCAATACAGCATAGTGGAGAGGGGATTAGTAAACCAAGGTAAAGAGCTAGAAGGGGGAAAGACAGCTAATCTGATCGAAAATGAAGAAGTAGGGATCGAAACAGCAAATCAGAATAAAGAAACAGGAAGAAAGGAGACTGCTCATCTAAAGCCATCCAAAATAGAGGGGGAAGTTGCAGTGGAGTGGCAAGCCACAGTGGAGGAGCTAGCTCCATATAAGGAAGTGTCACAGTCAGCAGAGCTCATTATACTACAAGCCAGAGGTTCAAATAGGACTGGACTGAAAAGACAACAAGAGCCCCTATTGCCATCAGTAGTCGTTTCTGACAAGGTTACACCGAGTAAAAAGCCTAGACTTTACACAGGTTAGCATGATTTTTTTCAATTTTTTTTCTTTAAAAAAAAAAAAAAAAAGAAAAAAAAAATGTTGCAGATGGATCTTGCACAACTCAATAACATCGCTAACAAAGGTTTTCTGCCGAAAAAAAAAATTTCCGACATGATTCCACACAAGAAATATATGGTGACCAAACTGAGGAAGGTCAACACTAGATTTGGGCCAACAGTAGTAGCTAAGTTGGCTGACGATTTTCAAAAATTTTTACCGTTTAAAATATGCATAGCTCTGTATAATAATGATGATTTTTATAACGAATTGCTGAATGCTGTTAATAAGTTTAGATTATATTTAATGTACAATGGGAAACATATTGTATCTTCTTATGATTAAGAATAAGTAAATAAAATGACAATGTCTCTCAAATTTGAAGTATTTATTTCTCGAATACACTTCCTGTTACAGTTATAACGATTTTTTTCTTAATATAATATTCAATTTAATACATCATATTGAACAAAATTTCCTTAACACATTTTTTAACAATTGGAAAAAATTTATTTCAATAATTTATTTGATCAATTATATAAAAAATATTTTTTACTTGTTATGGAAAAAAGATTTTTTCATAATTTACGCTTATCGATCCAACTATTGTAAGTGTTGTTAAAACCCAACCACTTTACATAAACTTGCTGTCCACGTCTTCGAAGAACTTTTTCCACTAGGTAAATATCAGGATTTTTTGTATTTTGCAGTTCCTGCTCATAAAAACCTCCAAAGATAGGTTGACCTCGATAATCTTTAGACGATACGGAGTTGGATTTGTTCCTGCTACATGAGTGATTGTTAATAATTCTGTTGACCAATTAGGAGTATAGCCTTTTTCAAATATTTGTTTTATTTTGCTCACGCGTACTTTATCACCAACTTTGAATTTTGGTTTTGGTTTGCTGCTACGTTTGCATCTTTTTTTAAATTTTGTCAGGACTTGAATTTCGTTTTCAGTATTAACATCTTTTGGTTTCACACCAATTTTTTGATGTTTTCTATTATTATATAATTCGATCAACGTTTGTAAAACATGGAACCATTTGTAATTGCCTTGTAAGCTTAATTGTTTCCACATAAGGTCTTTTAAAGTACGATTGAATCGTTCGCATATAGATGCTTTGAGGTTGCTGTAGGTTGAGTATAAGTTTATTTTATATTTTTGCATTAGATTTTCAAACTTAAAATTGTAGAATTCCTTGCCATGGTTAATTTGCAAGTTTACTGGCACCCTTCCGTCCTTTAATATAGACTGGATCGCTGTTGACACTATTTCACCTGTTTTTTTCTTTATCGGTACAGCCCATGCATACTTTGAAAAAACATCTATTACAGTTAATATATACCTATAACCTTTGTTTTCACTAGCGTAAGGCTGCACCTCGACAAGGTCCGCTTGCCAAGTCTCATCTAAGCCACGCACGTTAAATTTTCGACAAGGATAATTACGTCTTGCTGCCTTGTGAAGTTCCTCGACAACTCGTTCTATGTGTTAAATGTCTAAATCAATTTTTGTTGAATCAGCTTGAATAAATGGGAATTTTTTTTGTAAATTGTATATGAAAATTCGAATGCTATCTATTTCATTTTAAATACTTATAATTTTTTCAGTTAAGTAAGCACGATTTACAGCATCTCGAGGTTGTTTCGGTGCTGCAACATTGCACAATCTTTTATTATCTAAGTCATACTGTCCATCTTCAGTAAGTTTGTATCCGACCCCAGGAGGACCTTGGGTACCGCCTTTACTCCTACCTAGTTTACGACCAAATACATCAACACTCATTGTGATACTGAAACAAAATGACTGCTCACCTTAATATATATACCCTGCCTCACGTAGCTCTTTAATAATTGATATTATTTCATTGTCATGACTTGAATTTCTTGCCAATCTTCCAGCTGTGAGTAATTGTAAACGATCCACAAGTTCGTTGGGATTGTCCCAGTGCACATAATCTACATGCTGTGTTTTTTGGGCGATTTTGTTTTGTGGTAATAATGATCCTCCAGTTTTACTTGGAACGCAATCAAACATAGGAGCAATAATTTTATTAAATTTGTGACTGTTATGTTGCCTAAGAGGTTCATTTTTATCAAATCCTCTTCTATCAACACTCGAAATTTTTAAAAGCATATAATATTTTTGCATATCCTCTTCCGTTGTAAGATTTGTATTCGGGTATTTTTTTATGAGTAGCTCCATTAATCTGTCAGTCATTGGAAATTCGAGTTTTTTTATTATTATCAAAATTTATTGGTAAATTTCCGAGTTTATAAGTTCTATTTTCTTTTCGTACGCCATACATCAAATCCAATAACTTTTTTTGATCATTATCAAGCATTTGCAAATATGAGTTCCTCGATAAGTTTTCATTGATTTCAACATTATTAGACAAATATTGAATAGTTTTATTTATTTCATCAGTATCTTCATTCATATTATCATCACTTTCACTGGCAGCAGACTCGAACACCGTGCTATTATCATCGTTGGGTGGTTCTTTAGATTTTGCTTTCGTAACATCTTTATTTTTATCGTTATTTAAGTAGTTATAAGTTACAGATAAATTTCTTTCATTTTTCTTGGTTGTAGTAACAATTTCCTGTAAAGGTTTTGTTATTAGTTTAAAAGTTTTGCTTAGGACTTTTTCAACTTCATCTTTTTCCAACTTTAACTGTCTGTACTTTTTTTTCACGGCCTCTCTTGCCTTTACTAATTGATTAAGTACGTCTTTTTTTCCTTCATACATGTTGAAGCTTTAATGGCTTTCGTTGGACTACAAACTTCTGCTATGTATCTCTTATATTTAAAGCAAAGTTGTCAAAACCTTTTCTATATCGACCATTTTTTATCTGTACATCCTTGTTTATAACCACAAATCCATATCGATCATCATTCCAACAGCTAGAGCATAACTCTTTAAATTTAGTATATGGCATATCTGAATTTACATGTGTCATTATACACATGTCTCAAATTCACTTCATCCTGACGAAATAAAGCTAAAAAATTTACGTTGTCTCTCACAAGATGTTTTGGTACTTGAGCATATGACTGACAAAGATAGAAACAGTCCACATTTTTATGTCTTCCCATGCAGAAAAAGGCTTTCACATTATCTTGTTTTTTACAAGCTACGTCATCGAAAATAATAATAGAATTTGGTAAGGCATCATCTGGTGAGACTACTGCTTCGCGTTCACTGAAAGGTAAGTACTTCACACCATCTATAGGTTCTAATAGCTCTTTTAAAAATTTTTATTTGGGTTGATTCAATGACTTTGATTATACGTATATATTTTCGAATTTCAGTCCGTTAGAATGTACTATTAATGCTAATAAGCTATTGGTTTTACCACAGTTGGATGGACCACAAAATACAGCACGAATACTATCTGGAAGGAGCTCCCCATGTCGATTTACACGCTTTTCTTGTTTTACAATAGTATCAAAATTTGGAACTTGCAATGTTACAGACTGTTCTTTAAATTTCATGTCTGTGCTGTATAACGTAATAGTTACAACTAAACTGTGAGATAAAATGATACTACCCTTTATACTCTTGCATTTTTTATGTTATACTATGACTACATTGCAACTGATCTGATGAGTATAAGTATACATATTTTTTTCGCAATACTCAGTCACAACCCAACCTTCAAAGTGAAATGATCATACATTGTAAGCGAGGATATGGTCTTGTGAATAAAATCATAAATTCTTTACCTGTAGAAATTCATTTACCAGGTTATCAGTACTGTGGTCCAGGTACTAAACTTACGGAACGCCTTGCTAGAGGTGATCTTGGAGTAAATCCTCTGGATACGGCGTGCAAAGAGCATGATATAGCTTATTCGAAAAATTAATACGATCTTGAGACTAGAAACAAAGCAGACAAAATTTTAGCTGAGCGAGCTTGGCAAAGAGTTAGGGCTTCAGATTCGAGTATTGGTAAAAAAAACAGCTGCTGTTCTGGTAACAGGTACAATAAAGCTTAAGAGTAAATTAGGTATGGGTTTGGAACAGAAAAAGAAAAAGAAAAGAGGTTTAAAAAAGAAATGCTGTATAAAAAAGAAACTAAAAACTACTATGAACACAGTTATTAAGGCTGCCTCGCATCAAATGAATACTAAGAGCAAAAATGCTCGTAAAGTAATCAGTAGTGCTTTAAACGGTGCTCGCAATGCAGTTAAAATGTGTGGCGGTAAAAAAAGTATTAAAATTCCTCGTATTTTACGCGTTCCTGCTTGAATTGGTGGAGCTTTACCTCTGATTCCTTTATTTGCTGGCTTGAGTGCAACTGGCGCTTTGGCAAATGGTATTGCAGGAATTATGAAGAGCGTAAACGCGGCTAAGTCTGCAAAAAAAAAACTAGAAGAAAATCAAAGACATAATAAAACTATGGAAGTTATTGCGTTAGGAAAAGGTCTCTATCTTAAGCTTCATAAAACTGGATTGGGAGTATATTTAAAACCATTTGGTAAAGGTCTGAAAAAAAAAAAAAAAAAAAAAAAGTAAAATTACCTTTAAGAGCTTAAACGAATGTAGATTTAATAAAATTCTCTAAGAGTTTAAAAATTTCTTTTTTTCGCGGAGTATTTATGCGAAATGACTTACCCAGTGATGGGCCATGGTATTGTGAAACTGCTATAGTAAATCTTGACGACAAGAATGGACCTGGAACTCACTGGGTGGCGTATCAAAAATATGGCCAGAATGTTGTTTATTATGACAGTTTTGGAGATTTGCAGCCACCTATTGATTTAATGTTGTATTGGGGTGTTGATACAGTTCAATATAATCACAAGCGATATGAAAAATTTAACTCTTACAACTGCGGTCATTTGTGCTTAAAGTTTTTGTCAAAACATATACAAGCACTTAAAATAGTAAAAAAAATCTCAGTTTTACATTGACGGTCATGGAAGAAACATTAACACTTAGTTTGTCTGGTACTTCTTTTGCCCTAGAGGCGCAATATTTTTCACCTATTGAATTATCACCAAAGCACAAATATGTTCTTGGTTTAGTAGAACTCCTAACGTTCAATTCAATTCCTAATATTGACGTACATAACAATAAATTTTACGTGGGTGATCAAGTGGTAGTTATTCCAACTGTCAGTTATGAAATTGAAGATATTCAGTAATTTTTAGTCAATGTGTTATAACCGAAAGATACAAGTATGAGTATCAAGCCAAATAATAATACGCTTCGTAGTGTTGTTAGGTGTAGTCATACTATTAATTTCAGACCAAAATATTCTATAGTGCGACTACTAGGTTTTACTGAACGATGTCTACAAGATAACTTAACTCATGACTCCGATTTACCTGTATCCATTCTCTAGATTAACGCATTACGAGTTGAGTGCAGCATCACTAGTGGAGCTTATATAAACGGAAAAAAAGTTCATACAATTAATGAATTTTTTTCTGCGGTACCACCAGGATATAAAATTATTGAAGTTCCATCACAAATAATCTACTTACCTGTCATTGGACGAGTCATAGATTACTTACAACTACGCGTAGTTGATCAAGATGGTAATTTAATCAATTTTCGTGGAGAAGTCATCACGATAAGATTGCACATTAAACCTTCATCGTAATGGGTATCATTTATAATCACAAAAAGTATATAAACAGCTTGACATGTACTTCTGCGCTCAGTCAACGGCAAGCTTTTAAATCGTCGAGACGTCAGAAAGGACAACTGAAGCATCGAAAATTGACCAATCAAAACATACAGTTTCTTAAAAGTCTTGGCTTAAAAATAAAAGGTGTAAACTAACGTTCAAATTGTTACCTTAAAGATGGATGACATTTTAAGCATTCAGACCCCCGTTGCGTTTGATGAGTCTATCGCACACTATGAAATTCATGCTCATCAACCATATGCATCATCAACATATAATAATAGTAATAAAATTTGTATATCAATTCAACATCAAGACCTATGCCTGCTACCATTCCGCAGTTTCTTACATATTCATGTAAGGGTAGTCAAAGCAGATGGTACTACGACGGCTGCAAATACTAAATTAGTGAACAATGCTATCCTTCATCTATTTGAAGAAATAAGATATGAGATTAACGCTATAGAGAAAGATAAGTGTAAAAATGTAGGTTCAACAACTCTCATTAAAAACTGGCTAACGCTCAATCCTGATCAAGATGTATTAACTGAAAATGCTGGTTGGCTTGGTACTTCAAATAAACTTAATCTAACAAATAATAATGGCTACTTTGATCTTTTGATTCCTCTCAGTATGATTTTTGGTTTTGCTGAAGACTATCGTAAAATAGTTGTTAATGTAAAGCATGAACTTATACTCACAAGATCTAGAAATGATTTGAATGCAGTTTTACAAAGTGAAATTCCTGCTGCAGAACCTCATGGAGTGGAGACTTGGGAAGACTTCAAGATATTAATATTAAAACTAGAATGGCTTATGCCTTACGTTGTTATGTCGGATGCACATAAAATTCGTCTAGTTAATTATTTGCAAAAAGATAAATTTGTATCTATGAGCTATCGAACTTGGAAACTTTATGAATATCCACTTTTACCTACTACATCGAAACATATATGGACGGTCAAGACGTCCAATCAGTTGGAAAAGCCACGCTATGTTATACTAGCCTTTCAGACAAATCGTAAAAATCAGAGAGGTATTAATGCTAGCCAGTTTGATCATTGTAATATAAGAAATGTAAAACTGTATTTAAATTCACAATATTATCCTTATGAGGATCTCAATATCAATATAACAAACAATCATTTTGCATTGTTATATGACATGTATGCAAACTTTCAAAATTCATATTATGGTAAAGATCTTGCACCTTTGTTAAGCAAATATCAATTTTAACATGCTGTACCTTTGATTGTCCTTGACTGTTCTAAACAAAATGAGTCGTTAAAGAATGATCCCGTAGATGTGCGATTAAAATTCGAATCTCACAACAATTTTCCTAATAATACATCAGCTTACTGCTTAATTTTACATGATCGTATCGTTCAGTACAGTCCCATGAGTGGGGATGTCAAAAAACTTATGTGAGGCTATAAAACCCGATGCATGACACTACAAACTTCATTAATCTGTTAACCGTCATGGAAAAAGGTCAGAGCAGTTGGACTAGAGAAAAATAAGAGAATAGGCGAAGGCAAGAAGAGTGGAAAAAATTTGAGAAAAGACACGCTGAGGAATGGAAAGAAAAAGAAACTAGGCAAAAATCAAAAGATCTTAAATGTTGTAAAATCCTTTAAAAATGAAAAAATCAACTTGCTCAAAAAGATATTTATTGATCAACATGTCTCATAAGCCAACCATTAGCAAATTCACTACTGATGTCAAATATCAAAAACTTTCAACCAAGGATGATTATGATGACGTAAATGTCAAACGCATGAAAAAGTTCTACTTATATACAGAATGGGAAGATGAAAGTGATGATAATACAGAGCTGTATACATAAATATTTAAGAATTATGTTATTCGTACTTTGTAAATTGTAATTCAAAATAAATTTTCTAAAAAATAAGAAAAAATGTTTTAAGATTTACTATTATTTTCCTAAGAAATAAAAATCCACTTCTTGTCCTACCCACTCTCATCATACATTGTACATTTCAAATTAAAAATCTTTATAAAAATATACACATACACGCATCGTACGTAAGTATTTATCTATGTATGTAGATAAACATGTATATGTGTACACGTATTACCTTGGAAAGGTAACACTTATTTGTCACACCTCACACCTCACAGATATAAGCGTGTGGTTGGGGCTCTCATCCATATACATACAAAACAACACGCTCTCCTACAGGCAAACCAGAGAGAAGGAAGCTGTGCACAACCCCTAGCGCTTCGTGCAGAGTCGTAGCTGTCCGCGCACAGTCGTGCACGTGGGCAGGAAGGGGGACGTGTGCTGGATTCGGCGTGTGCTCGTATCGGCCTAGTCTATATACTATTGTATCTTGTTATGTTTTTCTCGGGTTTTAGGACAATACCAATTACTTAAAACTGATAATGGATCTCGACTACGGCTTCACTAATAGCCAAGAAGATAAAAATATTAATTTTACAGTTTCACGCCAACGATACACTTTGTAAAATATATCTGTTGTAAAACATATTTTATAGCAATAAAGCAAACAAGACTATGTGTTAATGAGTTGTAAAATATATCCTATCTTAATAAAAGCCTGTTAAAAATATGTATTTACATAACAAGTGTGTGTGTGTATTCCTTAATACAAAATACAATGGTCGATGAAAGTGTTAATATGATGGTTTTTAAACCATCATGGGGAGTATTGCGATATAAGTGCACGTATTAAATGTCAATTTATGTAGCGCTGTTATAGTGCCGCGAAAAAGA
Organism: Copidosoma floridanum; assembly: GCF_036245765.1. NCBI lineage: Eukaryota > Metazoa > Arthropoda > Insecta > Hymenoptera > Encyrtidae > Copidosoma > Copidosoma floridanum. The sequence continues at coordinate 7,221,042 of NW_028321893.1, forward strand.
TTTATTGCAGCTTTTTTGGCGCTGTCAAACAAAAATTGCCGTTGTGCGCTATTTGGGAGCCAGCGGTTTTTGCAGCCTAAGAGTAACGGCAGTTATACCTACGTATTTCGATCAAAATTGGCGATTTTATGGTTGCAAAGATAAAATTTGTTACCACACGTAAAACATCAAATTTATCTAATGATAGCTTTGTTTATTTGTAAAAGGTTACCGTGGCTAAGTATAAATTCTTATATTGTTCGAGTTAATTGAACAATTCAAAAAAAGTTATAAAAATTTTAAAATCATAGAAACGAATAATATATTTTTTTTGTGTGTTTTTTACTATTGTGATAAGAAAATTTTAAAAAAATTTTACTTAATACACTCAAATTTTGCAGAATAAATTGCATCCATTTTTTTTAGTTTTCCAAACAGCACGAAAATAAAAACGACGTAGATAACATTACAATTTTAGAAGGTTGAATTCATATTTTCATTACAGGTTTCGTCAAAATCGTAAATTGTCAAGTCATGTACAAACTCGTAACGCTAATGCAGCCCAACTTTTTATTTAAAGCTAAAGCAATACTTTTTTAATGATATAAATTCTTTTTCACTTGCAGCAAAAAAACTACTTTAATTAAAAAACTTTGTAGATTGACATCCCCTCACACGATACCAGTTTCAAATAAAACTGTATTTGTAATGCAATAGATTGTATAATTTAAATGTATGACATAGGAATACACACACACATATGTTATGTAAATATATATTTTTAACAGGCTTTTATTGAGATAAGATATATTTTACAACTCATTAACACTTAGTCTTGTCTGCTTAATTGCTGTAAAATATGTTTTACAACAGATATATTTTACAAGGTGTATCGTTGGTGTGGAACTGTAAAATAAATATTTTTATCTTCTACGCTACTAGTGAAGCCGTAGCCGAGATCTATTATCAGTTCTAAGTAATTGGTATTGTCCTAAAACCCGAGAAAAACATAACAAGATACAATTATACTTGATCCTGGTACTTAAAGAATTTAATTTATCAAAAAGTTTTCGGACAAGCTTATCAAATAATTAACAGATTTGGTTAATTGCACGAGTTGCTGGATATTCTTCTCGCTGTCTGGGTAGAGCAGCGGAGCGAGAACGATTGGCACCACTTCACAAGGAAAGTCGCGTCTCAGGTACTTGAGAAACGTGTTGAGATGGCCCAGTCTAGGGAAATTTAGACCAGAGGCCATTAATGCCATACCCAGATTAGTCCTTCAGATCGTCAACTTTGGCGGAGAACTACTAATAATACTCTGACGCTTTTAGAGCAGCTCTTCAGCGCTGAGCTGCCTCTTTGATAGTTGCTTGGTATGCAAGCACTTGATTTCTCTTTTCGTAGATACTGCAATGAAATTATACTTCATAACACGTGAGATTTAAAAAAAATTGTGCTGGAAAAAATGTTTTGAAGCTCTACTTCTATAGTTACGTTGTACCCTACGGAGTAAATCAACGATTTCAGATGGGTGACCTTGAGAAGAAGAGAAAGAACGGAAGTGGATTTCGTTTGATTCTTTCCCTTTACTCCGCCCCTTTTGACGTACTTCTGGTCCCCTTACCCCATCCAACATCCAACACTATCACACCACACCACACATTTTGAATTTTACTTATTTCTTTCTTCTAACCAATTTCTGAAAAAAAAAAAAAAAAAAAAAAAAAAAACGGGTCCGACATAGGAATACCGATTACTTCATTTTATCTTACAGTTCCTAACTTATTTTAACTGTGAATTGTGGATTCATTCATTTGGTTTTATTTTATATTAAATGAATAATTTATTGAATACAATATGTTTTATTAAAAAATTTGAAATACTCATGTATTTATCATCGATTTATTACTCTTAAAATAAATAAATAATGGTCTCTACAATTTAAAAAAATTTTTTTAGAATTTTCATGGATAAAAAAAACATTTCTGTTCTGTATAAATACAATAATTAATTTTTATTGCGTTTTCTTCTTTCACAGTTCTTCTTTTGTGATTGAGAATTGAATTCAGAGAGGTGGAAGGAGTGCAACTATATGCTGCAACGCTGGAAATTATTTTTCTCATAAAAATAAACTTACACGCACGCTCTTACGCATACTTGACTTCTTCTTTTTTGTATTATTAAAAAAAAAAAAAATTATAAATCTCTTTAAAAATGAAACAGGTTTATCTCAGAGTAATTTTTCATAGAAACAAAAAATAAGAGCTTTATATAGATCTTATAAATCCAATTTAAAGTGATTTTTTCGTACAGTTATACATTTAATTGAGAATTTTTTAAATTAAACATGTGAAAAAGGGTACAGTTAAAAGATGTACTGATGAGAGTGTTTCTTATTTTCTTAGGAAGTGTTTTTAAAACCATCGGAAGATTCGATGAAAGAGCACAGTCTTGTACTGGCCAGCCGCCATATTGTTTATATTGTATTGTGCCATAAAATGTTGTTTACAATTTTACTGTTACTAGGTATAAAGTTTATTAAAACCACACCCAACTAAGGTAGATTTACTCGTTCTGACGATAATTGCACCACCTTTGTACATAATATTGTGTCGTACGAGGTATACTTATATTTATAATTATATTATTGGCTATGTCATTTTATAGAAGTATTACTTCTTACTTGGGTACCCAATCACCCACTGTTCACTGGTTTTCCGTATTTTAGACAGTTTATTGATCATTTTAAAATATATTCCAGAACAAAATTCCCACAATTTTATAACGTCACTTTCAAGGGACTTTAAGGGGAAGATTTTTATATAGTAAACGGTTTTTTCTTAGTAATTTTCGATAAAAAATAAGCAATATTTTTAATATCAGTGTTTTAATGCTCCCTTTCATGCCTATAACTTTAATCACATATTTATAGAAACATTTTTTATGTTAAATATGATTCACTTCACAAATAACCATAAAATTTATTACATTATTATAGTTTTAAAAAATGTTTAAGGGAAAAATATTCATTATTCAAATATTACAAGGTAGTATTTCAAAAGCAATATGCAATGTCTTCCTATAAAACATAGTTATTTTTTTGAAGTTGACAGTAAGCCCACCGACAGTTATCAAGTACCTCTAGGAACTCTTCATTCGACGGCCTCACTTCTTTCCACTTTTTATATCCATATTCTTTATTTTCGTTCAAGGTTTTAAACAAGTAAGACCTTTAACTCGTATTTTAAAAAATAAGCAAAAGCAGTCACATGATTGTCGAAAAAGGTAAAGAAAACATTATATCCAAGTGGAAGCATAGCATCCTAAAAACTCTATTGAAAAAAATGATATCAAAAAGCTAAATAGTAAAGTACATAAAAAACCACATTAAAACATTAAACATTGGGTTTTACTACTTTATTCTCATGTATTTTTTCGAATCAAATCACCTCATGGTTTTTCAATAAAACTATATGGTTTTATCAAGCTTTTTTTTAAAATATATGCCTTAACACAAACTCGGTCACTCATTTCTAATTTTATCAAAAAAACAACTTGTGGATTCGTTTGAAAATTTAATTGGTACATCTAGTAGTAGTCCATCATAAAAAATATTGGGAGATTTCTATGGATCATTTCTTTATAAATGGAATTTCACATAATGTTTCCACAAGGGCACATGTTAAGGAGGCATAGGAGAAAGGTTCAATATGTAGAATCGTGCCAAAAAATGTATGCTATATTTGAGCAAATCAGGAATGCACATGCATTTTCAGATTTTTCACTAGGAAAATTTTCGAGGGAAGAATTATGAAATATTGCCAGTTGAACATGGTCTCTTACGAGAGAACAAGGTTAGGTTACCTGTTAATTAGAAATTACGGTAACTTAAAAATGTGTCAGATTTTCTAAAAACGTTTTTATAGATACCTTACTACACAAGAAGCATGCTGAACAAAAAAATTACGACTCGCCAGACATTTTTTACAGGTATAACCTATTGCAGTCGTACAGATTTAAGTTTGTTGAATGCAAGAGGAGGTGCGCAGTAAAAGGAGTACATCTGCGTAGGGCAGGGGGACTTGCCGTTCCTCGCCTCTCTAAGTGATACTCCCAAACCTCGTTAAATTGACATTTTTTATAATTGAATATTTAGAAAACGGTACAGTTAAACTATTTTCAACTAATTGTCGCTATTTATTAGGTGATGACGCATATACATTTTATAACTTTGTAATATTTATCCAAAACCATCATGTCATGAACGGCGTAGAGTGACGTTCACTAGCATGTAATACCACCCTATTAAAGATCGAAAGGTACTACAAGGTTGTTCAGCCTCTTAGATGTACATACTCGTATATTGTGGGTATTAAACATGCAACTAAAAAAAAAAAAAAAATATGATCGTGACGTTTGAGACGTTATCAGCCTAGCCATTAGAATGTTTAAATCATTGAAAGATTCGATGAAAGCGCACAGTCTTGTTTACTGGCCAACCTGGTAGCATGTCATGGTATGGCTGTACTTTTAACTCGTGTTATCTGAATATATATTGTATAGAATAGCTTATTCATTAAATATTAAAATATTCATTGAAACCGAATCGAATTGCCGAATCTCTTTATTCAAACGGTAACTGCACTACGTTTGATACATTATAGTGAGTTATTTAAAATTTTGTTTCATAGAACATATAAATATATATATATATATATATATATATATATATATATATATGTGTGTATATATATATATATATATATATCGTTTGTCACAGAAGTATAATTTTTTACTCGGCTACCCAAGCACCTACTGACTACTGGTTTTTAATTTTGAAGATTCAGTTGTACAAATACTGTTTTAATACGGTTTTTGCCACACACTTTTAAAGCGATTTTTAAGTAATGCAAATTCAGAGCATAAATACAATTTTCTTTTTCAGTCGAAACAACATAATATATTTTCTCAAATTTTCTCAAATTTTGCATACTTATTCTTGACACTTCCTAAATAATTTTTGTATAGTTTTCATCTTAGATAAATTTATATGGATAGCAATAAAAAAGATCGAAGTTTTGCAAAAGTACGCTAGTTTTTCACTTCAGTTTAGTAGGATCCGCTATGTGGCGTGGAAAAAGAATCGAAGTTACTTTGAGTAAAAGTAAGTGGGTCTGGTTTTAATATCCCCAAAAAAATTGCCTTATACCATTGTCACTTATCAGCACTACATCTTGAGTAGAAATGTGAGTCGTGTAGCTAAATATCCTGGCTACTGACAACACTCTTCTGCAATGGAAGCGCGACTTACGTCAAATTCTATCCCGATGCACCAAGATGCAAGTGCCGTTAAAACAGTCCTTTTGAACTCTGAGCTTTCTAGCGTAATATGATAAGATGTCTCACCAGAACGCAATTTGCTCTAACAGTTAAGGGCTTTATGGCCGTTTTTCTAACCAACCTGTTGCTACCGGAACTAATGGTGAGCAGTTGGTTACATAGGGAACGACCTAAGTAAGAGATGTTCTTCGGCCAGTAGCATACTTCTTTATAGCACGATCTCTGTGCGCAGAGACTCTGACAGTAAGAGTCAATCTACCCACAGCCATATCCATAATTAAAAGTAATAATAAGAACTGACTGGAAGTATCACTGTTGACCTTTTTCAGGGCCATTTTAAGTATTTGTGTTCCCTAGTTCCCTACTTAACCATCAATCTCCTCGGTTATTTTACGGGCCACCTATACCTTGCCAACAAATACATTTTTACTATTTCTGGAAACGATTTGTCGACTAAAAGACTATATAAAGCCAGCTTCTATTAAACTGAGTCAGTCATTTACTGGCAGACTGAACAAGCGGAGTTGTTCGTCACAAGGCTGGTAACCCTGGCGACTGACAATTCTATATAACCCTCTTAACTCTAAACATTTAACCAGGAATTACCGATCCTTTCCGAGGTTTGAGATGGTTAAACTTAACAGCTATCAAGGAAAAATAAGCTTGAGCAAACAAAAGAGTTTCCAATGGACAAATATCACGAATGAATCTCCCCACCTTACATCACCAAAACAACTGAGTCTGCAAAAAAAAAGTGCTTTAAACACCAACGTCTTCGGCGTAATACAAGAAGACGTTGGAAAAGAGCTCTACAACTAGATCCAACGCTTCAAACGTTGTAGTTTTCCTCCCGATCAGTCTGGTTTTACAGCAACTGGCCAGAGAAGATCACCCTGAAAAATAAAGGTAGTCACGTTTGCGGAAAACTTCAGTCAAGAAAGAGTTTAGCTTACCAAACTTTTTTAGGGCTATTAGACGTCGAAAAACCTTGTGAACAAATGAATTACAACTTAACAAAATTGACAAAACACAGCCATTAAGGCTCACAAAAGTTTCAACCATGCCTACACGCAGAAAAGAATCACAGGAACTTTTACTGTTAAAGGAACGGTAATCATGAGATAAGTTGTCATTACGTTAAACTTTTACCACAGTAGTACATGAATTTTCATCGTAGTTTACGATAATTTTTATGATAACTTTAAAATTTATTCCAGATTCACTATAATTTTTACGATACGGCAACGGTAAAATTTCCCGTGCAAGAGCACATAGCTATAGGTTGCAGGCTGATCACCCAACCAGTTGTTTGTTGCAATATGGACTAACCTACAAATTTAAACCTGTCCAGATATTTGCATTAACACAACTAGTACTCAACGTATTGTTGGAAACATGATGCAGTCCTCTTGTGACGTGAGAGAGTGCAAACCAGCGGCCTCTTATAGCCAACAATTATTTTATGGTATAACGTGTGCCCCTTGGGTAAGGTTTTTTAAATAGATTGCAATAATCAAATTTTTTCCAAAATCTTTGATAATTTCCGATAGAAGTCGATATTTTCAAATTATTTTTTTAGAATTTAGACTTTTTTCAGAACTATTAATAGTTATTAAGAAATATCTAAAAATATCAAAAATTACGTAAGATTATTTAATATCTTTGTACTTATTAAGGTATTTTACAAATCATGATATCACAAATTTTAATTGACAAAATCATATGAATCACTTTTTCAGGTTACAAAAATGTTGTACCTATACTATGGGGCATTGTACCACGTGTAAGTGTAATACAATTCTTTGAATTTGATGTTTTAACATAAACGTTGGTGGTAACATGTTGCAAGCTGAAGTTTAGCTAGAAGAGTTTTTCCCGCTTCATCATTTTTTTATGATGCAACTCTAGATGGAATCTAACAACTTGAATTCCAAGTCGATTTTTACTTAAGATTGAGTAAATTTCACTTACAAAGTTTTCGCAATCCATGTGGACTTACTGTAACTTACTGTGTTTACTTCTATCTTTTAATTATCTTCTATCTTTTAATTACTAATCTTGCTGGAATCCTAGCTGAGAGTGTACTCGTAAGAGTTGTCAATTCCTTTCCAGACTTCACGTACACAGATGTCAATGGTACAAAATTACCTACAAGACCATAAGCCTGATTTCAAAATTGGTGTCACAACTGCAGTTATGCTAGAAAAGAATAAACAGTAAACCTTCAGGCGTACATGGAAAAGTAAGTCGATTCTACCCTTAATCCAATCGAGAATCTAAATGTTAATTTTGAATGAAGATTTTTTACTCTCATGTATACATAAATTCCCATGTTTATTTCTAATCAGAAAATCAGAGAAATATCATTCGGAAGGGAAAAGATATGTATACAGAAATCAAAAGATAATATTATTAATAGCAGTTTACTTACTATTTTATTAGTAGCCAATAGATTCACTCAATGTATAATATACATATGATTTGTTGTTTGAGTGAATAAAAATGCGTTGATTTTCAAGATCTTCTGGAAAACATCAATACACGTGATCGTATTGAATATGGCGGTTTGAATTTGTTTAACATTTTTTAAGGTTGGAGATGTTTAATGCGTGATTTCTAGAGGATAGAGAAAAAGTAAGGTCATCTCTGGAATCAAAGAATCTATGAGGCATCCATTGGACAATATACCCCCAGATCCATTTATAAGTCTGATGATGCAGTCATCTTTTTTGAAATTTTCTGCATATCGTTGGATTGCAACATTTAAAAAAAATTTTTTTTTATATTTCGTACGCCTTCTGAAGTAACTTAATCGTTTCTCTTTTTATCAATATTATAATGCACTCCCCCCACGAATTAATGTAGCACTGTTGGCCATGAAATATGGTATAGACATATAAAAACAATACCACCGTGCTATTTGGATAACAAATTTGCAGGGGCTATTTTTCATGTGCAGTAATAAGCAGTTCTTGTTTTTAAAATAGAACTCGTCATAAAAATAAAATAGCCCTAAGTTTCATGCACTTTTGGCTATATTTAATAACAAATAAATGTTGTATTTTGATTCATCTTTGCCAAAACATTTTTTGACATTAATTACAAATTCAATTAATAACTTATTGGCAGTTTTTATACTCTAAGTACTTATTGACTCACCCAATACAATAGCCATACCAGCAACAAGCTTTGCCCAATGCTTTAAATAAAGTAAAGAAATTATGCCATCCAAACATTGAAGAGAAAATTCAAAGATTAAATGAGCTTACCTGTAAGTGAAGTTCAATCGGAATTGTATGAAGAGCCTTTTCTGAAGGAATCACAATGAAGTACACCCACATCGTGCTGATGTTACCACTAGTTTTAAGCTTTATATTGAAAAAATCAGCATGTCACTCTCACTTTCACGTCCACCATATTTTCTTATTACTTCGTTTAGTGCCCATTAAGTCACATCCTCCAGAAAATGGGTAAACGAGATCTCTGAATTTCAAGTGTTAAAAGTGCTATAGAAAAGCATCAACGTCGTTTAGAAAAGAAGGTAAAAAAAAGTAAAAAGAAGCCCAACAGCAGGCACAACAAATTCTTTTTTTTTTTTTTTTTTTCTCTACAGTGCTAGTTTCAAAAACATATTATTTTGCCTAACTTAGAACATTACGAGAAAAATAGTTACATCCTTTTTTATTTTTAAATCATAGAATCCGGCGAAGGTATTTAAATTTTTTGTCCAACCTGCACTGGATCTTACAATATCCATGCTGACACCCATACGTTTAGTGGTGAAAGTAGTAGCGTGTCTTGTGATGTATGCTGAGAAACGATTTGTATCAATGCCACTTTTCTCCAATATACCTTTTATCTATCTACTCAGCGTTTGAGATCCAACAGCTTTGAACAGTTTTTTTAAAGAAATAAATAATAATTTTTCTTCTTAACGTAATTTTTTTTTTCTCTGAATACATTCTTTAAGAGCTTTTGCTGCGCAAATGCTTTCGTCGTGAAAAAATGGTAAGATAAGTAACAGTAGGTTTTTACCGGCCTTTATAGTTTTAATAGAATCTAATATTTTTATCTCTATTTTTTCCGAGTGATTTTTTATATTGTCAATTTTGACCAAAGATAATGTTTGCATAATATGAGCCGTAACTAAGGCTCATAACGTAACTAGTTTGTATGTTAACTGTTCGAGTGAACTTTCAGAGTTTGGGATCCATGAGCTTAAAAATTTCAAAATATGGTTAGGGTCTCAAGCTTCATTATATTTTAGCTTGGGAGGACAAAGTCTTAATGGATCCTTACATATTTGTTTTATTACGAAATCTTGAGCAATTTCCAGTCCAAACACTGAGGCTGACGCAGATCGATGTGAGTTTGTTTAACCTCCCCAAGCCTCCTCTTTTTACCACTTCAGCCAAAAAGTTTTGGATTTCCAAAATATCTTTTATATATTCATTTTTGTTTTTCTTCACACAAAATTAATGCCATTTCTGTAAAGGGCTTCTATATTGTTTGAGAATTAAATCTTTGACTAAACCTATGGCAATATCTATTGCGTCACTAAACATTCCTTTTAATTCGAACGCTTTTCTACTAAAACTCCTGCAACCAGAGAAAGTTTCAGCCAAAGTGGATGTGGCTCCCTATTAGAAAAAAGCAACAGCTTAATATTTGATTTAAAAATAATAGGTTCTGAAATTAATAATTTATTGAACAAGGAAAACCTGGGCTGAGCTGGCCACTCTAGCACAATTTATATTCCTCGAGATTCTACTTGCTCAGTTTTTCTCAAAATCTTTAATAATTAACTGAAGGGAGGAAACGCATAAAAATAATAAGGATTCCAACAAATTGTAAATGCGTCTATAGCTATAGAACCTGTATCTTTGTTTCTAAAAAATATATTCTTGGCATTTTTATTTTCCCTAGTTGCAAACAAGTCAATCTCTGGTGTGCCAAAAGTTTTACAAATTTTTTCGAAAGCCTTGCCTGACAATTCGTATTCCGTTTTAGGTTTTAGGCCTCTAGATTCACTATCAGCCAGCCATGATACTTTCTTTCGACGAAATATACGACGCAAAAAGCTAAATTTAATGTGTTTCACACCAGTTCCAGATATTTTTAGCTAATTTACTTAGTTTGCTACTAAGTGTGCCCCCCATTTTATTGATATAAGTTATGGTAGTAGTATTGTCAACTCTTATCAATATTTTAATACGATTGTAGTTCTTGGACAAAACTTCTCAAGCTTAGAAATTCTGCAAGAATTTCTAAAAAATTTACATGATGTAAGCGTTCTTGACTTGACCAAAAGTTCGTATATTTTTTCACAGTACGCACCCCAATCCGAGGTTGAAGAATCTGAAAATATTTCGAGTTTAAAACTCAATTTTTGAATCAGCCTGTCTATTTTCATGATATTTCTCTCCCACCAATTAAGATCTTTGTTTAAATTTTTTTTAATTTCTAAGTATGCTTCATACGAGTAATAAGAATTTTAAAGAGCGAGAATTTTTTTTTTCTTTCTAAATCTCTCACGTGTGCCCATCCGTCAGTACTTGCTTGACAATAAAATCCGATTTTACCGATAAATCTCGAAAATTATCGTATTGCGAATTTTTTCTCATTTTTAATTTGTATTATTGATTCTCGTATATTGAACCTTTTGACCTGAGAAATAAAAATGTTCATACGCTCAGAGTTTAAGTCTAACCTCAGAAATACACATGATTTTGTTGGAATTTACACATTTTTCTTAAGATTTATAATAAATCCTAAAGATTCAATTTAATTTTTCGTTATTTTGGTTTCATTGTAACAATTACTATATGAGTTACTAATAAATAATAAATTGCCTAATAATTGCCTAAGAATATAACATTAATGAAATCTAACCTTCTTAGGTAAGGAACGATGGGTCTCATAAGTTTGGTGAAAACATGAGGCACAAAATTAAGCCCAATAGGTACAACTGTAAATTCAGAAGTCTGATTTGTAAAACTGAATTATAAAAACTTTCTTTACTTTTTAGCCATAGGTACAACATAGTAATCATCCTTTTAGTCTAACTTAGCCATGTAGCAGTCTGGATCCATTAAGTCTTTGGCCGTTCGAATATCTTCGATTTTAAAATGTTCGTTGTTAATGTACTCATTTGAAATTATTAAATATAGCTCAAACGACTTGAAGTATCAGGTTTTGCAGCAAAAAATATGCTTAAAATATACTGACTTATGTTTCAAATAATGACTAAGAAGGATTTCGAGGTTGAAAAGTTTGCCATTCCAAAATAATGGTATCTGATATTATTTTTTTCTATTGATCAACAAAATTTTTTGATCAACTCGCTAATGAGCTTACCTTTTCTTTTATTCCTTCTGTTAATTGTATTAGTGAGTCTATGGCTTATGGTAGGTTGTCAGATACTGACAATTTTACCTGTGTTGCCCGCTCCACGATTTCTGCCGATAACGGTCGTACCCCTGTGATCGGTACTTTTGTGGTTTGAAAGATCGGGGCAGGCCTTTGAAGTTTTTTGACGTTGGCTTCTAGTAAGCTTTTTGTTGAGGTTTTCGCTCTTTGCTAGATTACTCAAAAAGCTTCGCAGCTTTAAGCTTTTCTTATTTATAGTCGCTTACAAAAAAAGCCGTTCATCAATCGTAGTATCATTTAAGACATTCTTCATAAAAGCATTAATGTTTGCCATAATTAATGACCTCCTGGTCAACGATTCATCTTTTTGTTAATCAAGTAAAATCTTACAGCAATCGTTTAAGGTTTTGATAGCTTTAATTTCGTCAGTATCTTGTTTATTGATCATTGTGGATAAAAGCGAGCTCAAGGCTGCTAAACGGACTCCTACCTTATCTTGCTTTCCAACTAACTTTACATCTTGGCTCACAACAGGCTCTTGCAAAGAAGCTTTAACCTCTGGATTAAGCTTTGGAGCGTCGAAGAAGGAACAATTCTCAGTGGCGGTAATGCTTTTTGGTCAATTTTTTCAATTCTTACTTAGGCAAGCCACGACTTTTTACCTCTTTTCAACGGACTTCTGAGCCCTCTTGGGCTGGTGCTATTCGAATTTGGTAGATTGTAATTCGATCGTCTATTGCTTCAAGGATCTTGCCGTCCAGCTTTTTCTTTTCTTTGTTTGATTTTTGATTATCCTTCACAGAATTTTTGGACAAGTTATTTCTGGCCTTTTCATTGTTTTTGTGTGTCTTAACCTCACTTTTGCGCCCTGAGCGACTTTGAGCCATAGACCTTGCCCTCTAGCCTCTCGCACATTCTATTGAATTCGAGCTCGACGCAATCGAAATGATACTTATCTACAACGTGTCAAACATTCCACCCTTAACCTTTTTAGATGGAAGCAGAGAAGCATTCCATGGAACTCCAAAAATAAACGATTCTTATTTAGCAAAATTAATTAAAATGCGGCTTTCGAGAGAAGCATTACACTCCATGAAAAATAAAGTTTTCGACACCATCAAACAAATAGCAATATTTTTTACGAACATTTTTGGATCCGCAAAACCATGACATCAAATAATGAGCGAGCTAGTAACATAAAAAAAAAGGGAGGGTATATCTCCTTCTCTAATAGAGTTACAGACACCGATCAAGAAGTAATTGATGCAACTTTCTGCAACGGTCGAATACATTAGGAATTCTATACATAACTAGAACAGGACAACGATGAATATTTTATCAGAGAGCTATGCTGGGTAATAAAAACACTAATAGGCAATGCGGAAAACTTTGAAACTGACACAACTCATGCTATAAAAGTCAAAAGAGACTTCGCGTGTTATCAATCTAAACACTTACGAGAAACAGTAAAAAATCATCACTTATAGTCAAAGTCAAGATGCATAAATAAATTTAATCTTAACTTCAGAAAAACGCCAAATTCGTAAAAAAACGAGGGCACACAGCTAGCAACTGCTGATAGTGCTATAATACTAGTAAAGCCTATACACGCCAAGCCACGCCTATGTACAACGCTACACCATCCACAACCGAACGTTGTCCAAGCCAATACCCTACACCATTATACACACAGTCATCCACAAGGAAAGTACCATGGGGTCAACCATCACATAATAATCTTGCCCCTTCATATTAACCTAACAATTATTCACCAAACCAACACACCCAGCAACAAACTTAAAACGCTATTAATAATGATTGAGATAATAAAAAAATGCAACTGTTGCAAAAAATTAGATGAGTTGAAAAGTGAATGTAAAAAATAAGCCCTTGGGCATTGAGGCATGGGGAAGCGACTTAGGTTTCTTCCAGAGGGGAAACTTGGTAGAAACCAGCAGTGTAACACTAACATCTTCCCAAAACAGACAATAGGTAGCAAAAGTGTCTTATCAAATATCAAAATACAAACACCTTCAGTAACGATCAAAATTAATGCAATCAATCAACCTGTGAGCTTTATTCTCGACACCAGTGCAGAAGCTTCCCCTACTAAACAATCCGTTATTCCACCTAACATCATAATTTTCCAAGCTACCATTCTGCACTTAAAGGGCATAATGGACGGAAAAATTAAGACCCGTAGGTACATCATTCTAAGCTTTCATTATGCTTCTTTAAATTTCACATTATAACGGATGATTTTTCTACAGAAATATACAGCCTAATAGAAGACGAGATATTTTGTACTTATCAAGTATAAATCAATTACTATGAAAATTTCTTAAAACAACTGAATAACGTAATATTTATTGGAACCAAAATAAATTACACAAAGAATTCTTAAGAACAGCGTGAAAATTCCATCACAAACACAAATATTGAAACAACTTTTTACGCGTGAAAGAAATATAGTACTTTTAATCAGAACTTCTTGAAACTGTAAAATCTGATCAAGAAACAAAAAACCCGAATTATTAAAAATCTGTGGAATCAAAATTCATGAGTCAAAAAGTAATATTACAACAAAATACATATTACCCTATAGTTATTCTGAATGCTGTGGCCTCCAGGCCTTACACCAGAATTTTGTACCTATCAGCAAACTACATGAAGAAGAGCGAACTACTTACGAGATTCTCGCCATTTACTGTCAGTGACAAAGGTTCTGTGATGTGTTTGGACGTTTTTCCAATTGCCACGTCACAGCATTCACTCCAAAAAATTTAATAAACACTGTGAAATAATCTTTTAATTTTTAAAGCAGTTAAGAGAAGCAAGATAAGTCTTACAGCCAGAAAAATGCAAGTTTCTAAAACAAGAAATAAATTATCTTGGTCACGTAGTTAGTAAAAAAGGACTGAAACCCTACCTAAGAAAGGTAGAGTCAGGTAGAGTTTTCGTGAAATGAAGAAACTCAAACAGCATTTGAAATCTTAAGAGATTAAAAATGCTCACCTCTAATTGTAATTAACTCTGATTTCGAAAGAATGTTTAAACTAACAACAGATGCATCAGGTTATGCTGTAGGAGGAGTTCTCTCACAAGAAAAAATTAAAGACGATAAGCCCATTGCTTTCATATCCCACACCTTAACAAAAAATGAAACCAACTACTGTACGTTTTCCAAGAAAGCTCTAGCTTTCATAGATTGCATAGAGCGATTTAGAGTGTACCTGTGCGGGAGAAAATTCGTATTAGTGACCAATCATTGGACCCTTGTATGGCTCAATTCAATGAAAGACCCATACTGTCAAGTTACACGCTGGTGACTTAAACTAGCCAATTTTCAATTTGATATAAAAATGAAATAGGCTTCTAAAATGTTTACTCTAATGCAGATGCGTTATTTAAAAATCCAACAGACGTTCCCATACTTTCACTCATCTGCACAGACGAAGAACCGCAACAGCTGACAAATACAATGTCAGAAGAAAGCTAGAAATACAGCATAATAATAGGTCAGGTGAAAATATCATCTCCCGCTACAAAGAAGCCCTACCAGCCTTAGCTTCCAAAAAATGAAAACTTAACAACAATAAAAATAAAGAGCATGTACCCAGCTTATCTTTTTCCGAGAACATCGAGCAAGAGAAGGCGGTCTCCTTCGTAGGAGAAGGGCAAATTGAGGGGAATTTGCCAACCAACCGTCAAGAAACTAACAAAAGTTATTATCAAGACCCTCATAATGGCGAAGAAAGTTTTTTTCATACCCTACCTTAATGCGAAGCATTCATTCTAGGAAATCACAAAAAAATAATACACCGTATATCCTGCTCACCCAAATCGCGCATAAAGTGACATTCTTTTCTCTAGAGAAAAGATTTATATGAGAACAAACAATTATGGTTACTTGAATGATAAACTTGGTCAACCATAAGATTATGGAGTACAAGATCTTCGTACGATAAAAAAATTACTACGTTTGGAAAAAATATTCATTGGCACACCTAAATTAATTTAATACAACATCACTTTTCACATAGTCTTACCCATAAGAGGTCACACTTTAATTAATTAAACACAATACCAATTTTCACATAGTTTTACCCATTAGAGGTCAATACAGAAAAAACATAACAAACACAATAACAGCACTGATTAAGTTACTCCTTAACTTAAAAAAAATATTAATGCAAAAAAATATGTCGACAGCCAGAATGACTAGAACCACCAAGTTAGAAAACATCAAGTTCCAAAAGAGATGGCAGATCTTATAAAAAAACACATGACACAAACAAAAATAATGATTTGTCTGGGAATCATACAACATCTGCCTCCACAAGAAAGACATAACATTATTAAAGAGATGCATTACTCTGCTAAAGGAGGACACAAAGAAGTTAATAAAGCTTACAATAAACCAAACCACATATACTCTTTTAAACATAAAAAACTACATCCAATCTTACTCACAAAAATGCCTTGAGGGTCAACTGAAAAAATTAGAGAGTGTTGAAACAAAACAAAATATAATTATCACCAACATATCTACCAAACCTTTTGCAAAACTCGCTCTAGGCATAGTGGGTCCGTTATCAGTGACGCAACAAATAATAAGTTTATTCTTCTCGTGCAACACTTATTCTCAAAATATGCTATAGCATTACCATTAAAGAATTAAACTGGTAAATGAATAGCAGACCTAGCTGGCTAAACTTTTTAGCCAGGGACGTGGCGCACATTATTAATTGTATACAAGTAGAAGTTTGAGTTAGAGAAACTGGCGTATATTACCAGGAAATACCAAGTTTCTGGAATAAAGAACTGTACTTCTTGGTGCCACGCATTTACTTAGCTAAAAAATGGGGCACTAAAATAAGATGCGATACGGAGCCCCCCGTAATGTTCAGTTTTTTATTACGATGGTACAAATTATTACCATTAGTGACAACTGAAAATGATCTGCAATTTGGACACCAAATAAACTTGAAAATACATCAAACCTTCCGATTTAACAAATAATGGTATTTACTTACATAACGTCGTAGAAAAGTTAGCAACCTTTATAATGCTTTTTTCTGAACACTTAGCAGTATTGGATTAACTAGCAGCAAGTATAACAGAAAGAACAAAGCTTTCACAGTAACTTTTACTCTTAAAAATCTTTCACAAAAACACTTCACAAACACTCACTGAAATTAACTTAGAACAAAATGTGGTAAAAATTTATTTCCTTCGGCTCAGCAAGTGCCACTTTTATCATAATGATGATAATTTAAACAACCATTAAATTTAATCTAGACACAAATTCACCTAGTACGCTCTACACAGCGTTAATGGATAGTCAATTTAAATTTTAGGAGCAACCTGGATCTCACTCGCGAATCTGCTACTACATCTGGCCCAATTGCCAACCGATAGCAAGAACTCAGGCAACGGATAAAATGCCAATGCAACAAACACACCAAGTAACCAGCAAATTCCAGTGAAACAACTCACAAAAATAGATATGTTAACTTTTTAACAGCCACCGCACCTCTAAAAACCGATACACACTTATACCATACAAACGAACTCTAAACTTTATTTTTAGCTATCCATACTGAGAATACAGAAATATAAATTTGAAAATTTTTTTCAACATGAAACAAGAAATTAAAAAATTCTTAACCTTAATTTGGAAACAAAATTTTCTCAACCATTTATTGATATCAATGAGGTTTAAAATAAAGGGTCTACCAGGTTGTAGGGTCAAAAATTTTTTTGGATCCTGATAGGGCGAAAAATATCTTTTTTCACGTTTTAATTTTTTTTCCATTCTAATCATAAAATTCATCTGAAAAAATTTATAAGTTTATAGTTTTACGTTACTAATGAACAGAATTTAAGAAAAATAATAAGAGGTAAACATAACTTCTAAAAAAATTATTTTATCTTTAAAACGCTATTTTGGCCAGGTTCTATTATTCCTGTACAAAATTTGTATTTTTTATCTGGTAGAACATGCAAAATCAGGTCGAGAACGTCTTTTTTAAGATTTTTCTTCAGTGGTAGGCCATGTTAAAAAATGCTAAAAACTGTAATTTTGACTCCAAGGGACTTTAAGCATAACACTTTCTTACGTTTTATTATTTTTCTGACATTCTATTGATTAACAAAATTATAAAAAAATTCATGAGGGTACAATTTTTGATTATTTTTCAGTTGAATCTGTTTTTAAATGATTGGAGTTGAACATAACCTTGGAAAATATTATTAAAACCTTCAAGCGCAACTTTGGCCAGGTTTTATAATATCTGCAAAAAATTTTAATTTCCCATTTTGTAAAGCGTCAAAAATTAAATCGAAAACATATATTTAAGACTTTTTTTTAGTGGTGCACCATATTAAAAAATGTGAAAAACTGTTATTTTCTAAACATAGCACTTTCTCACGACTTACTATTTCTCTTCCGTTCTAATTATTTACAAAATTTGAAAAAATCTATAAGTATACTATTGTTAATAACTCTATAGTTGAATTTTTTAAATAATAGAGTTAAACATAATCTTGAAAACAATTATTTAAACCTAAAATCACAAATTTAGTGAGGTCTTATAGTATCTACATAAAATTTTTACTCCCCATCTTGTAGAAACTGTAATTTTGACTCCAAGAGACCTTAAATATAACACTTTCTCAAGTCTTATTTTTTTCAAGCGTTCTAATAATAAAATAAATCTAGAAAAATCGGGGAGTATACAGTTTAACATTAATTCTGAGCAAAATTTTTTTTTAAATTATTGGAGTTAGTCATAACTTAAAAAAAAACTATTTTAACTTAAAAACGCGATTTTGGCGAGGTTCCTTTATACATGCATATAATTTTGTTCTCTTATCTTGAAAAGCGTTATGTAATAAGTCGAAAACGTACTTTTTGAGATTTCTTGCAGTAGTATGCCATGTTCAAAAATGCGAAAAAAACTGTTATTTTACCCAAAGACACCTTAAAAGCAGCCTTTTATCACATTAATTCACATTTAATTGAATTCAATATGTCATATATTTTTACCAATATAATGTATCTGCATACCCTCAAATTTAACAGCTGTAGCTTTTTTGCAGGTCAATAATGATAATACTATCATTTCAAGCTATCATTTTCTCTTCAAGGCTCATTTAAAAAAAAAAAAAAGAAAAAATAAAGAACGTATTGATTAAGCTTCAAATAGTTGTTTCCCAATATATAGGTCAATCGTATACATAGATATACAGTACTAAGGTTATGTTCACATATCGTCCCAAATTCGTAATGTCCGAGAGAAATGCGAATGCCTTTGCGTACACTTATACGCACATAAACATTTACATATATCTACTTGTAGTTGTATGACAATGTGACGTTGCCACATATGCGATAATTACATGGTTATCTTTAAAAGATTATATTAACTAAAGATGGGCACTATTAAACAAAGTCAGTCATTCACTGTCAGACGTCACAAGCGGATTTGTTCGCCGCAAGGCTGGGAACCCCAGTGACCGTCGACCCTATATTACCCTCTCGACTCTAAGCATTCAACCAGGAATCACCGATCCTCTCCAAGGTCTGTGCTGGGCAAACCTACAACAGCTATAAAGGAAAAAAAACTTGAGCCAATGAGACCATCTCCACTGGGCAAGTACCACTAACCAATCTGCCCATCTAAGATCACCAAAACAACTGAACCTGCAAATAAAAAAGGTGCTTTAGACACCAACTTCTTTGACGTTAAGCAAGGAGCTCCAAACTAGCTCCAAAGCTTCGGACTTTGTAATTTTTTTCTTGATCAGTTTAGGGCTCCAATAGCAGGCCAGAGAAGATCATGCTGAGGTATCCAGGCAGTTACATTTGTTGTTAACTGAAGTCAAGAAAGAGTTTACTTAATAAGCTCACCGGTCGTTCTTAGGGCAATCGGACATCGAACTACCTTGCCAACAAATATATTAGAACTTAACAAAGTTGACGGAAAACAGCCATTAGGAGTCACATAAGTTTTAGGCATGCCAAAGATCGCAAGAGGGTGAAGTGAAAGAAAAACTTCAAATGTATCTGATAAATATAATTTTAGACGTCAAGAAACTGATGTAGAAAATTTGTTGGGATTGGAACATCAGCGTCAAAATCGATAAAAAAAGAATCCATTACATGACAGATCAGCTTCTTATTGTACCCTCACAGCAATCTCTTAAATCTTTAAAGGTCTCAATTTAGATTTTTAAATAAGTAGAAAATGTATTTGTGTTTTTGTGGCAATAAAAAATGTAGAGTTTAAGGTCCAGGACTTTGTTGCTCTGGTCATAACGTTGTGAAATAAGAGAAAAAACCTTTTTCTTTTATGTATATTTTTTGGAAGTTTAAAATTTTAACAGCTCTAAAAAATAGCTCTTTTCGTGAATTATACGGGAAAAACTGCAAATTAACGGCTCTTTATGGCCAACGATTATTTTATGACATAAAGAATGGACAGTACTTTTCAGCATAATTGTATTTTTTTCAATTCTTACAGCTTATTATTCGACCAAATAAACTATATGGATTTCGAAAAAATATGTTTTTAATAAAAAAAAAAGATTTTTTTCTGAGATGTGTCAGGAATATATGTAAAATTTCTAACTGAAAACGTTTCACATTACATGTCAACACACTACGGTGTTTCATTTAGTAAGTCTCGCGCGAAGCCGAGACGGGGGGTCGCTAGATACTTATAACTATGGGGTAAGTTACGCTTTTTAAAATAATGGGGCTATGTAGTGTTGGAACCATTGCTCCAATCTTAAAAGAGTGATTTTTCGACGAGAATATTTCAATAACGACGTGATAAATCGATCTTAAATTTTTTACACATATTTCTTGACGCTTCTATTAGTTTTGCTAAAAATTTCGTATCTTCTCAGATACGTGTAATTTAGGAAACAACTACCTTAAGCAATGTTCACTGGTTGTATTTTACAGAATTTAATATCTTTTATAAATTTTCACGCCATCGTAAATAGCGCGTTAGTTTTTTGTTGTGAATCTTTGCCTTGAGTCAGATTATAACACAGATGATATTTTGAGTTTTAAGGTGTTTTATACTACACATTCACATATAGAATATTTTATGGATTTTCTTGAATTTTTCGAAAGTCAATTCCATCTGCGCTGCAAAAAAATACTTTATAGTAGCCTTGCCGAATCAAATAGTATAACATTCAATTGGATAAAAATGTAAACACCTTCCTGCATTACAAATGATTCAGAATTCTAATCCTCATCACTGTCCTCATTAATCACCGGAGACACGTTAATAATGTTAAAAAGATTAATCAGCACTTCAGCGAGTCAAATTGCGCTCGATAAGTGTCTGCTATGTGATAAATGATACAGAAGCGCAGCAATAAGAGGGCAACATTCCACTGTTCATAGGCCACTAGCACAGCTACAGCAGTATCCTTTTATTGCAGTTATATTGTCCTTATTAGGCTCGTAATGAATGTAACATTTGTAGGTTCTGCTATTAATATGCCTAGATCTTACTCACAATCTTACAATATCTCGGTCAGCTTTTAAGAAACTTATGTAAAGAGTATTAATATCTTCAAGCATTTCTGCTAAACAGGAATTGATGGGATCCCGTGAAGAGAAGCTCTAGTTCTTCCAATGCCAGTTCTGGAAAGTTGAGTAAAACAGAAGAAGATATTTTTTAAAACGGTACTGATTTCTGATTATAGTTTGAATCCTCTATTTTCTTAGCTAAATAATTTACGACATTATTCTGCAACTTCATTCTTTTGACAGTTACATTTTATTTATTATTGTCTGAATTAAGTCATGGTCAAGTGATATTTTAAATGAAACAAGCAACTTGACAGTATCTTCCAACATCTGAAAGGGCTTGATTTCTGAATTGATGATGTAACAGTGTATACTTTTGTGCAAGAATTATATGTATAGCTTCGACAAACCAACGAAGTTTCGTAACGTACCTTAATTTATTCGATTCTTTAATTGTAAGTTGACTATTTTTTTCTTCTAAGGTAGGCATCAGTGCTTTAAAACCTTTTTCTTCTAAGTAAGCTATGATATCTCTGAATCCACTGTCCAGAATGAAAACATCTTCTTCTTTTAAAATACCCATAAGTCCATTTGGATCTTGTAAAATATGTTGAAGCATCGTGGCATCATTGAGAGAACCTTCAAATGGGCCAGCAAGATCAATATATCCATATTTATTTCAATAATATATCCATTCATGGTACAGATGATAGCTTGCATAATGGAACTGTTTTTTGTCCAGTTTAAGATTTTTGCTGATAAGCATTATTTGCCTTTTCCTCGTGTCTTAAGTAAGTGCCATCACAAATAACAAACAAAGTATCATCCAAATTGTGCAAAAGTTGAACAGTCTTTGCCTGCTTCTTCAGAAGAAAGTTTCAGATATGAGCACTAATTCCAAAGTTCTTTGGAAGTATCTGTTCCTTAAATCACTTAAAAATAGAATTTATCGAATTTTTAAGAATCTTTTCAGTAACTTCTAGAAAAGCAGCTGTCAATACATTTGAATTTTCTGATCTTAGTTAGAATGAAAATTTTACAAGAGCTTGGATTGTATTTCTATTACCAGATTTTTTCATTGTTGTTAACATTTCTTTAAACTGTAAGACTGTATTCCATGAATGCCCAGTGAAAGCTTTCACACGTTCTTCTGATAATATGATTGACCAACTTCGTCATGTAGTTTTGCATTAGCTTGGTTTGACAGCTTTTCGATAAATGTTTTAGCCTCCTCAGCTTAAATCGTATCCTCTGTCGAATAAACAGACATCGTTGATATCAAGTTTTCATAAAAACTTTTTTTTAATCAGATTGCTAGGACATCGTTAATTCCGATTGGGAATGAACAAATGTCTTTTCGTAAAAAACTTTTAGATTGCCTGCAGGGGCACATCAATATTGTTGTTTCTCTCTCCACATAAAAAACAATATGCTTTCGAAAAAAGCGTTCTTTCAAAAGGCATAATAATCTCTTCACCTTCAGATTCATCCGTTGAGAAATACATTGAGTGTTCACTTGATTCCTAGTTTGATGAAGTTTGGTCAGATTTTTGTAAAATCTGAGTCAATTCTTGTAATGATTGTTTATTAGATGTTTTTATCTTGTCTTGATTGATCAAAACTTCAGATGAGGCTTGTGATAGTTCCATATCATCACTTTGTAACTCGGTTGAAATCGTCTGTTTTGGCGCAGTCTCTGAGTTTTGATCAGTGTTTTCTGTTGTACGATTTTTAAAAAGTTGACTCTTTTTATACCTAAGTTTCGAGAAACATAATTGACAAAAAGGGTCATTTGGTTAGACAAAAGTTATAAGTCTTGAAAAACTTTTTACCCTGTTCCTTTGTTTGAATTGTTTTTAAATACTTCCTTTTTTTCTTGCGCAGGAAGACTTGACACTTACATTATTTAGTATCATTCTGTTTACGTATTTTATTTGGAGGCTCTTCATTTATAAAGCTCATTTCATCTTCTGTAACTAATATGTTTATGGGTATTTGTTACTACTACATGTAAAAGTGACGCTTTGGCATTTAAGAAAATATTGTAGGTTTATATTGATTTTTTTGATATAATATTTTAATAATAACAAAAATTTATTGATATTTCATGAAAATAATAAGAAGTTAGATAGTGTTACGTCGGCGTAACGTATTATTTGAGCCTAAGCTTTCGCTCAATAGCTCGGGATTCACACTGGGCGCGTAGGTGGGACGCGGGGTTAAAAGGGTAATTCAGCTTAAAGAAGCGTTATTCAAAAAGGGGTACAATTGCTTTCACGCGACAAAGACTGACTGCTGTGCAATATTTCGATGCACTTGCTCGCGGCTTTCTTTTGTCAAGAGCGGTGTATACCTCGTTCACGATCTAAAAACAGTTAACACCGTCACGAGTAAGGATATCGTATGTAATTTGACCTTGACACACTAATATCACGGTAGGAATTTGCCTTAACTCGATTGTTCGTTGTTATTCTGATAGTATTATTACCACGGAGAGCAACGTATTGTCAGTGGCTAATTTGCTATTACCGTTGACCGAAGGGTGCCAATACTGTGGCGAGTAATGGCGTTCGCGAAAAACACTTTATACTGGAGATTAATTTGCTATTACCGGTGACCGAAGGGTGCCAATACGGTCGCGAGTAGTGGCGTTCGCGAAAAACACTTTATACTTCCCGGTAATCCGTGGGTATTAATATGGCATTCGCGCAAACAAACACTTTATACTTCCCGGTGATCCGCGGGTATTAATATGGCATTCGCGCAAACAAAACACTTTATACTTCCCGGTGATCCTCGGGTATTAATATGGCATTCGCGCAAACAAAACACTTTATACTTCCCGGTGATCCACGGGTGCCAATACTATAGCGAGTAATGGCGTTCGCGCAAACAAAACACTTTATACTGCCCGGTGATCCGCGGGTATTAATATGGCGTTCGCGCAAACAAAAACACTTTACACTTCCCGG
This sequence comes from Copidosoma floridanum, assembly GCF_036245765.1. NCBI lineage: Eukaryota > Metazoa > Arthropoda > Insecta > Hymenoptera > Encyrtidae > Copidosoma > Copidosoma floridanum. Next base: position 7,245,261 of record NW_028321893.1, read on the forward strand.
TGATCCACGGGTGCCAATACTATAGCGAGTAATGGCGTTCGCGCAAACAAAAACACTTTATACTTCCTGGTGATCCGCGGGTATAAATATGGCGTTCGCGCAAACGAAAACATTTTACACTTCCCGGTGATCCACGGGTACCAATACTAGGGCGAGTAATGGTATTCGCGCAAAAGGAAGCACTTGGTCAAAAGAAAGAATATAATATGTGGTCACTTACTTTTATTTAAACGTGAAAGTTGCTATACAGACGTTGAACCAGCGTGGATGTAAGTCGCTCTCGAAGAAGATCAAGTGGCAGTAGAGACGGACTCTGGCAACCAGTTGATCGTTCGAGGGTGGTAGCGAAATTCGACTGTGTCCTCGCTTCGCAGAAGACTGGGTTGTAGCAGAATTGGTTTACCTTGCTTCGCAGTAGACTGGGTTGTAGCAGAGGCGAACTTTTACTACTCAGTCCACTTTGAAGGGCAATCTTCGAGCCGAGTCGAGTCAAGTCAAACTCTGAACTACGAACTGCAAACTGATTTTCCTCTGGGCCTACGGGCCTTTTTATTGCGAGAAGCGGACCTCGGTCACGCGCTGGCTCAAAAAACGCAGGAAAACTTGCCAGGGGAAAATTTTGAAGAAAAGACAATAGCCGAAAATCTAATTGGCTAGAACTACTCTAGTTTAGCCACTCAGAAATTGGCACATCCCACATCTGGCTTGTTCTCCTCTGTGCGTCAAGAGAAGGAAAGGTGATTCACTTACTCGTGCCCTTCCTTTCTCTTTTACATCAAAAGTTGACAGAATTTCAATATATTTTAATCTTAACATTACGACCAGGTATTGTTAATATTTACTAATGCTACACATTGGTTGTTCGTTCAGCTAAGTTTATTGCAAAAAAAGCGGTGAAAATCGATTAACAATTCGGTTGATGCTAGGGTGAACAAACGATCGGTGAGTTGTTAGTTAATACTACTACTTAAGCGCCAAAACGGTGGCTGCGGCCGTACTAACTTATAATTAGCGGTGGTATTTATAATAACAATAATAATAATAATAAGTATAATAATCATAATAATGATAATAAGAATAGGAGTTGTTAGAATACTAGTGACTTGCTTGTTGTGAGTTAACATAATTTGTTTTACCGGTAGTTTGAATGTTTATAATGTTACGAAAATAATGCGGAATTTTGGTATAATTTTGGTAAACATGTTTTTCTGCTGTTAGTAGTTGGAGAGGGAGTTGTCTCGTGGTACCCTGGGGAATCAGGACTCTGTTACCTCTATTGGAGGCAGGCATACGGACTCTCTCTCCGAGTCAAGAAAAAGGGAAGGGTTATTTTCTGTTTTTCCTTTACATTCGAGAAAAAGTGTTAGCAATCAACTAGATTACAAATTATACTATTGCAGTATGTTTATGAAATTATCAATTCGATGAAAAAATGGTTACTCTGTAAATTATGAGTTTGCTAACTTGAATGGTAAAAATCGGATAGTTCTTTGAAGGTTACTAAAGTTGTGTACCAAATTTGTTGTAGTTAATATGTAATGTAGTTGTTTGCTAGTGGTGTAGTACGTACTGGTTGTTTGTGACGATTCTGGCTTGTAATAATATTTTCTCTTATTTCTATGCATTAATTCTAAGCTATCCTAATGTTTAACCTTATGTTTATCTAACATTATATCTGCATTTAATATTTCAGTTTAACTGTTCCCAGTTAAACTTTTGTATCTACGGTTGTAAAAAAATATTTTATTTTGCATTTCCGGTCAGCGTGGGCCAGCGTGCATGTAAGTGAGTCATGCATGGTCGTAGTACCTTAGCTACGAGCATTCTTGTAGGTGATTTACCTCTTTGCAGATGCACATTGGCCCCTGCGTTTTGTATTTTCAAATTGGCACGGAAAGATTTGAAGCAAGAGGAAAAAAAATTAATGTGGATACACCGATGTTACAATAGTTTCAACAGATAAATGGCAAATATTTATAAAACAAAACATTTCTTTTCTTAACTTTGTATTTTGGTTAATGCGTGAAATATCTATACCGTAAAAGTCCCTATTTGTGAAATACTCTGCTCTATGAAAACTCAGCAATTCATCATAATAGCGTCAATGATGAATTGAATTCAATATACTTGCCATGACTGTAAATAAATAAATAAAGAATTCAAAACAAATTTTTTAACAATCACTACTTAATTAAAGGTAAAATTCAAAGAAACAGTAACTGTAAGGGAAAGCTCTTTTCCACGATGCTTACAGTAGCTAAGGTAGCGGAGAAGTAAGTATGATGCAGGCAGTGGCCCGCTCTCTTCAATCGCTCGTTCTTCAGAACATCACTATTGCGCTGGTCACTGACTGTCACGCTGTCAAGGTCAAACCGTTCAACTTTTCCATGATAAGTCTTTACGAAATGATGTACATTTATTTACAAAGTTATTATTTTACGTATAAAATAAATTCGAAAAATATTTTATTCGGCTTAAAATAAATTTTAATTAAAAATGCTACAAAAAAGTTTACCATAGGAACTTTTACCTTACATAGATACAAATATATATTTTGTAGGATATACTTTTTTTAACCTAACAAAAAAAATTATTTTGTAATCCAAGACGTCTTTGAGCAAATAAAGTCACTGACTATTTGTCCATTGATACTGCACCTGAAACAAAAATGAATAACCCTACTTTATTCCTTAAAAGTGGGGAAAAGCAGTGGTGTTAAAAAAAAAAAAACTGCCTAAAGATGAAAATGCTTTGTGGTCTCAATGAGTATTATATAAGGAATCATATTTTATCATTTGTATCTGATAAAGAGCTTTAAAAAAAATCACAAATACATACATACGTATATATGTGTGTACTCACCTACGCAATCACTACTATTAGTAGAATGGTTGCAGATAATAAATAAATACAATCACTTTTTTCTTAACTTACAAATATGTATATTCACGTAATACTTCAGTGAGTTATTCATGAAAAGATCACGTACACATTAATGAATAAGTATCACTCACATTATTTTAAATATTTAACTGTTTCAAAGAAAATTATTAAACATTTTTTTTATTACAATTATTCTAAGAGTATTAGTATACTATATTTAGTATAGTTTTTAGTATAGTTCTTATCTTGAAAAATTTAATAACAATAGCAAGAAATAAGCTCAAACTTTTGCAAAAATACGCTAGCTTTTCACTTTAGTTTGGTAGGATCCACTAAGTGGTGTCGACATAGAATCCAGGCTACCTGCAACATAATTAAATAAATGTTGTTATAATAGGCCAGAGAGTCTCGAAAAATTTCGCAGTTGTTCACCGGTAGTTCATCGAGCTGCATCGAGAATGTAGATGATAGTCGTGCAGCTGGGTGTCCTGGTTACCGACAACGCTCTTCTCTAATGGACAAGTACCCTGAGTCTACGACCAATCTGAATCTTCAGGACTGGCGAGTGCCACCGATAAAAAATTATTATAACCAATAACGTCTCCGATGGAATACCAGAGGACGAATTTAACCAGAGCACAACCTGCTCTAACACTTCACAGTTGTGTGGCCGTTCCACCATCTCCCCTAGTGTGGTCAGATAATTTTTGGCTACAAATGTAAGCGAGGAAAGACAGCTCTAAGAAGCATGGGCAGCTACAACGGCTTTCTTCTCAGTGGTCGTGTCCCCAACGACATACCCACATTTTTCTGACTTTAACGATGAGCGGTTGATTATTCGGGGAAAGACCCGAAGACGAGATATTCATTGGTCAGTGGTGTACCACTCTTTATCATAGTCTTCATACATAGAGACTTCGAGGGTAAGAATCAAGCTACTCACAGCCAGCTCTTCATTATCAGAAATAAAAATATGGAATAGCTGAAAGTTTCACCACTGGCCCTTTTTAGAGCCATTATAAGTATATTCGTTCTCTACTTAACCATCAATCTCATCCGTTCTTCTAAGGGCCACCTGAGCTTAAACTACCTTGCCCACAAATACGTTTTTACTACTATATCCGGAAGCGGCTCGTCAACTAAAAGACTATATTAACTAAAGACGGCCACTATAAAACCCAGTCAGTCATTCACTGGGGGTTGTCACGAACGGACAAGCATTACGAACCAACCTCCCCATGTTAGATCACCAAAGCAACTAAGTCTGAAAAAAAGGTGCCTTAGACACCAACGCCTTTGACGTTACACCAGAAGATGTTAGGAAAGATCTCTACAACTACGTCCAAAGCTTCGAACTTTGTAATATTTTTCCCGACCAGTCTGAGCTTGAATAACAAGCCAGAAAAGATCACCTTGAGGTATTCAGGCAGTCACAATTGCTGTAGACTTTAGTCAAGAAAAAATTTACTTAAAAGCGTAGTGGTCTTTTTTAGGGCCATCGGACGTCGAACTATCTTGCCAACAAGTACATTAGAACTTAACGAAGTTCTCTTTAGGGGTCACAAAAGTCTTAAGTATGCCAAAAGTCTCAAGAGGGTGAATTAGAAGGAAAACTTTAAATGTATTTGATAAATACAACCTTAAGCGTTAAGAAACTGACGCAGAAAATTTATCAAGATTGGAACAGCAGCGTCAAAATCGTCAAATAAAGAACCCATTACGGGAGAGATCCGCTTTTCGTTTTGCAGTAATCTCCTAAATTTTTCAGTTTTTTAAATAAGTAGGAAATGTATTTGTGTTTTTGTAGCGATAAAAAATGTAGAGATTGAGCTATAGGACCTTGTTGCTCTGGTAATAAAGTTGTGAGATAAAAGAAAAAAAAATTTTTTAGTGTATATTTTTTGGGAGTTTTAAATCTTGACAGGCTTAAAAAATACTTTTTTTCGTAAATTATACAGAAGAAACTGCAAATCAACGGCCTCTTCTGGCCACTGATTATTTTATGGCATAAGAAACGTACGGTACCTTTCAGCATAATTATATTTTTTTCATTTTTACAGCATTTTATTTGAACAAATGAACTGTTTGGATCCAAAAAAAATATGTTTTTAATAAAAGATTTCTGTTCTGAGAAGTGTCAGGAATACATGAAAATTTTTTAACAGAAGACTTCTTACGTTATGTGTCAACACACTACGGTGGTACATTTAGTAAGCCTCGAGCAAAGCTGAGATGGGGGGTGGCGGCTAGTCTACTAATATAATATACTAGTAATACGTGGTAGGGTATCTTATATTATTAGAACTATTTACAACTCTTATTGGCTTTTTTGGACAGAATCCACTATCATGAAAGCAGATTTTAGAAGCCCCATAAATGATGCAGAAAAATGCTTTGACTCTGGAACCAAGAGATACGTAAACAGCAATATAATCATCTCGCCTGTCATCCTGACGATATACAAACCTGAAAAAATTTCAAACTATACCTGTACGTATTTGCCACAACAACAAATGTATCTTATAGTTAATTTAAAAACGCAGACGAATATCACTATAGCGGTGACAATACTCCTAGTAAGCATAGTTCCCATCAATCTTTATTACATGTTACGTAGTATTTACTAAAAGACCCTCCAAGAAGTTAATAACAAAGCAAGATAAAACAAACATTAGCTATACACCTATCAGTAGTATCGATCCCAATTTTTACTGCGATTTCAGAGGTCCAACGCTCACTTCTGAGAACAAGGGGAAGCCTGCAGCGAAAAGGATTGAGCAAAGTTACGATATCCCAAACATCCCCTCTATAGCATACCATCCATAAATTGGGACGAAAAACGAGTCACAATTATAGAAATAGGGACAAGAAAAGTGATGCACTTCTCAAACGTTTGCTAAAACAATTAAATGACTCTATAACGATAACATGAACATCTCCCAATGATGGCCACCTAAAATCCCAAAATTTACAAAAAAAATCACAAAAAAATGGGAGTGGCTGAAAACACACTTAATATCCTCGTCGTCTTATTAAATTTTCCGAGATCTTGTGGGAACAGGAGCTCTTTATGAAGACCATTCAGGGGACTAGGCGAAGCCTTCCATTAGACAAGGCAATGAAACGAAGCCTCAACAGCCAATTAATGCACCAAGGAGTCAATTCAATACCGGGTAATCCCTACAAGGACACGTACAAGCTCTATTGCTGTCAGGCAGCAGCAGCAAACAACCGGGGAATAACGAACGGTGGACTCCTGGAGAACATAAACTTCGGTGGGAGCAGCTTTGGCAATCACCCCAACTATGAGGTTCGCCAAGAATGTGACGATGGGTGTACGTTATTAATGCCTGAGAGACGGCGTTCTTGCGTTGACGATGAACTAGACATTAAGGGGAGAAGGGCGGGTATCGTTACGCACAAAAACAAGACACTCAAAATGCAACAAGGTAAATTCGGATCAACTTTATTTATTCTTGTACGCGATCTTGTTACAGGAGTGATGGAAAAGCTCAGCATGACAACGTCTGGCTCTCGCACTTGATGTACAACGCTGGCTTCCCGCAACAATGCGAGGCTCAAAGCACAGTCCACTTATTCTCTAGCACAACGCATGAACTTTAGGCACACTGCACGTGTGGAGCACTCAGCTCAAGTAGCCTCCGATACACTCACACATACGTGATATCAATTGAAAATAATAGTACGCGTTACATAAAAAAGACCGTGGGGCGCTTTCACTTACAATCAGAAAAAACTATAGGTACGATTTTAGCGCCTGAAAAGGAAGAAGGAAAACAAAAATAGTTCATGTTTTTAGTCAGGTTCAAATGTACACTGGCCACGGTTTAATTCGTGCACCGCCAAATTCAAACTTTTAATCGACCTTTTCTCGACTTTTAGCCAGATTTTTTCTTTAGTGACAAATTGGTGATGATAATCATATTATTTATGTCACAGTTTGCAGTACTATTTATACTAATAATGATCGTAATACGACGTAATTTACTAAATTTTCTACTGATTTATAGAGCTAATTAAATGAAAAAAGGAATTGTATTGTAAGTAAGGTCTCTGATATGGCAAAGTCTGATGAGTCCTAGACATTAAAATGCAATACTATACGATTTAAGTGTGATGCTTTTGTTACACATGAAAAAATAAATAAAAATTTCTTTTCTCTGTTAATTATTTTTTTATTATCATTATTATTGTTCCACAAAAATGTACAAAACGATGCACACACCTTTTTTAAAACATAATGAAAAATATATAAAAAGACAAAGCATTGGTTAAAAATGATAAAAATGACAAAGGGCACCAGCAAGTTATATACATAAGTATTAAGTAGAAATATTTTCATAAGACTCATGGAGAATTCGGTCACCCATACGCGTGTTGAAAAAAATGCCTCAAAAAATCAAGATGATACAAAATGTCATTGTTCCTAGGTGTGAGTAATTCGCGGAACCATGTGCCATCATGCAATTTTTTTTGAATCCTATGGTTCTGTTTTCGCAGTTTCAAATAAAGTGTTTTTGCGTTCCCTCTTTCAACTAAAACAAAACAAAAATTTGAATCAGCATGATTCAATAGTGAGGTATAAGGGTCTACAATTTTTTGTAATTATTGATGCTACTTCAACTGTAGCACAAATATTGCTATGTAAAGGTTTTTATTTTAATTTTAAGCACATTTATCTTACTACTTCGTGTAACTACCATTGGCTTGTATGACACATTGCAGTCTTGTAGGCATAGAGTGACTTAAACTTAGAAAATAGTCTCTACGATTTGCCAGTGACATCCAGGAGTTGGTAATATTTTCAATTAATTGACGATTGTTTACAGCCATTGCTGGGTGCCACCCTTTGACCATTGTTGACCAGACATGTTCAATTATATTAAGATCCGGTGACTTCGGTGGGTGAGGAAGTCTCACAAGGTTCAGATGTTGGGTCCACCACTCTTGAACAATATAGGCTGTGTGCACAGGACTATTATCCTGAACAACGTAAACAGTCTCTTCATTTGGATACCTGACGTTAATACTGGGGAGTAGATATTGATCCAAAAGATGAACGTAGTATTGATTATTCAGATTTCTAATTATCATTACCAAATCGCCTCGACCATCTCCTGATACCCAGCCCCAGGCACTTTGCGTGCGTCGACCACTGTGTAGACTGGGTATCACATTCTCAGTAGCATAACGCATATTTGGAAGTCTCCAAAGTCCAAGCCTACCTACATTTTTTGAATAATAATCATTATTTTTATAAGAATTTCAAAATTTTAGAAATAAATGTTGAAGACAATTTCGTGCAAAATACCATCCTTAGAGGAAGAAAACACTTTCTCATCTAAAAAGACAGTCTTTTGCCACTGCTCAATTGTCCTGTTTTGCAACTGCATAGCGTAAATTAAACGCAAGTTACATTGAACAAGGTTCAAGGCAGGCTTTATTGCAGGTTTCCGAAACCTCAACTCTGTTCTTTTCACCAAAGACTTTCTGATGGTTTCTTCATGGACATCCAGCTCCATTTCTGCGGGTAACCGACAAACAGCAGTGAATGGATTATCCTGAATTATACCAACAATTTGCTCTAAATCGGAATCAGGTATTTTCCATGCCCGACGATTGAAATGACGCAGATCACATGCAGGAATGCCTAGTTCCCTTTCAGCTTCAAACCGACGCCTCCACTTTCTGACACAATTTTCAGAGCACTCAAAATAGTTACAAATCTGTGTGTTTGTTTGCCCTACTCTAATTAGAGCTCTCATTTGGTCTAGATTGTTGTCAGTTGGTCTAAATGCCATCGGTAAAAAAACTTTTAAATCTTTTATACACTTAATTAATATGGTATAAAAAGTGATATATTTTTTTGCAACTTTCTTTAAAAACTCAAAACACGGTTTCCAACTTTGATCTTACAAAAAAAAAAAAAAAAAAACATTAGATAAGCACTGGCTACAACTTACAATTTAAGAGTATGAGTTTATGAAATTTTTTTTAAAAGTTGGTATTAAAAACAGTTAAAGTATGAGAAACAAAACAAAAACGCAACGGTCACTTAGTTCAGGCATATAGCTATAGCTACAATGTAGCATTTTGTCAGTGGCAAAGAATAGTGTAAGTTCAAGTATACAGTTGTAAAAGTATTAAAATCAATCCTCAAGAAATGGAAATCATGCTTCAAGTAAGCCGAAGGCCACTACTTTATAATCCAGGGGCTCCTTTGTACAGATGCCAAGAGTCAAGAGATGCTGCATAGATAGAAATTGAGGCTCAACTTAATCATCTTCTACCTGATGACAGGCAAAGTGAGAGCTTAAATGTGTATAGTTTCACATAAGTAAACGTAATTTTAAAACATTTTTAAGACCTCACTATTGAATCATGCTGATTCAAATTTTTTTTTGTTTTAGTTGAAAGAGGGAACGCAAAAACAATTTATTTGAAACTGCGAAAACAGAATCATAGGATTCAAAAAAAAATTGCATGATGGCACACGGTTCCACGAATTACTCACTCCTAGGAACAATGACATTTTGTATCATCTTGATTTTTTAAGGCATTTTGTTCAACACGCGCATGGATGGCCAAATTCTCCATGAGTCTTATAAAAATATATGTACTTAATACTTATGTATATAACTTGCTGGTGCCCTTTGTCATTTTTATCATTTTTAACCAATGCTTTGGCTTTTTACATATTGTGGTATATGTGAATCCGACTGTGAATCATTGACATAGCGTAAAGCGTTGTGTAATACATATGTATGTGTTTATACACACATCTTTATCATATCACCTTGTAGCTTATAAGTATGAATATAATAAACAGTCAGTCTTTAGCCTTAGTTATGAGCAGTTGATTTACCTGGCTTCTTTCCCGTCCACAAGCTACTCATGAATAAGTATGTGTATACATAATAACTGGCGACGAGGATAAAAGTGTTATAAGGAGTGTAAAGTAAAGAGTGAATACTACAATAATAAAAGATAATACGAATGCCGGGTGTACAAGGAACTGCTTGGATACAAAATTTGAACAAGGAGGAAATATTTTTATTGTGTCATGCAAACGGCATTGAGGTAAAAAGAGAGGATACACTAGCTGAGTTAAGAAAAAAGTTACGGGCGTTTGTACGGCAAGAAATAGCTGCTGGACGTGAAGAACAAGTAAAAAGTTTAGAAGATATTGAAGGTAAAACAGTTGAAAATAAAAAGGAATCTGAGGACGATAAAGAAGAAGATAACAAAGTGATTATTGATGTTAGACGAGTTAAGAAAATGGAGGTTTCTGCAAATTTAGATTTCGATATCTGTAAAGACGATTGGGAAAAATTAATAGATCGCCTCGAGCAATATTTTATAGCAAACGATGTGATTGATGCCAATAAGAAGAGAGCCATTTTATTAAGTAAAGTTAACGCAGCAACGTATGATGTAATTGATAAGATATGTAAGCCAAAGAAGCCTGGAGAAAAAACGTACGAGGAGATAGTTCAGGTGGTAAAGAAGTATTTAAAACCACCAGTATCTTACTTGGTTCATCGAAACAGTTTTAGACAACGTATGCAGAATCAAAATGAAAGTATTGGTGAATACGTAACTGCTTTACAAGAGTTGGCGAATAATTGTAAATTTAAAGATGGAGATGGAGATGATCAGGTTTTAGATCAATTAATTGTTGGAATCCGAAGCAAGTCTATTAAAGCAGAGTTATTGAAAATCGAGACACCAAAATTAGATACAGCATTAAAAAAAGCTTTAGGATCAGAAGCGGCTGAAAAAGGAGCTGAAACATTACATAGTCATGAACAGTATCAGGAGAAACAGAAGGAAGAATTTAACAAGATGGATGCTCGGACAAATTCAAAATATTCAAGTAGAATGAGCCAGCCAGCAATCAAGCTGAATAGGCAGCAAGGTAAATAACAATACCAGCAACCCAAGCAGAGGCATCAGACATCGCGTGATCAACAATCGTCAACACACTTGGAGTATTATCGTTGCGGTAAGCCGAATCATTTAGCTCGCGATTGTAGGTATATTAATGCTACGTGCTATTTATGTAATAAGCTTGGGCATCTCAAAAGTGTATGTCGAGAAAATGAGAATAATAAGAATTACTCATCATCCACAGTGAATCGTGTAGGATATTTAGAAACCGAAGATAACAGTAGCGATAACGATAGCGTAGCCGAAGAGTTAAATGATTTATTTTCTGAGAAAGCGAGTATGTATAACATGAGTAATAATTATATTCCTGGAAAAGTTTGTGTTGAACCGCAGTACATGAGTGTAGAAATAAATAAAATTAAAATTAAAATGGAAATTGATTCCGGTGCGGCTATGTCAATCATACCTATAAAATTAAAAGAAAATTATTTTGGAAAAATCGAAATGTTCGAGCCCAATGTTGAATTTATAAATCATGATGGAAATATAAATAAACCAATTGGTATGTTAAAAAAATTGAATGTTAGAGCGAACAATATTGAAATTATAACAGATGTTTACGTAACAAAGTCATCGGGACCCCCGATTATTGGTAGATCGTGGTACAAATGCTTTGAATTTGTGGCCCTTGTACAAAGAATTAAATTTGCATTCGCTCGAATCAACAGAAGTCTATAAAGAAAATTTAAAAGAAATTTTACTTAAATATAGATCGTTTTTTGAAAAAAGCAAAGGGTTGTTCACGAAAGGTAAAATTAAACTAGAATTAAAACCAATCAACCCAAATATATGTTAGCACGTTCAATCCCATTTGCGCTATAAGAAAAAGTTTAACAAGAATTAAATAGATTAGTAGAAAAAAAAATTATTGAACCAATTAAAACAAGTGAATGGGCTACTCCTATAGTACCTGTAATAAAGCCAAATGGAAGCGTTCGTTTATGTGCAGATTTCAAAGTTACAGTAAACCCCCAGTTAAAAACTATAAAATATGCACCCCCCAATTTTGACTACGCTATAGCTAGATTGCAGACTCGAAATAAGAACAACAGATTAAACGAAGTGAAACGTTATTCAAAAATAGATTTAAAAGATGAATTTTTGCAGGTTCCTGTGGATGAAAATTCACAAAATTTATTAACTATTAATACTCATAAAGGCTTATTTCGTTGTTTGTCCATGATGTATGGAATAGCATCAGGTCCTGGCTACTTTCAGAAAATGATCGAGGAAATTTTAAAAAACATTGAAGGGGTAGCAGTAGTCGCAGATGACGTTGTAATTACTGGTGACACGGATAAAGAACATTTGATAAATTTAGACAAAGTACTAACTGGATTACAAGAAAGTGGATTAAAAGGTCGATTAGATAAATGTAAATTTTTCAAAAAGGAAATAACGTACTTAGGGTATAAATTGTGCAATGATAATATTAGTGTCGACGAGAATAAATATAAGGCAATTGTCGAAATGAAAACCCCATCGAATCATAAAGAACTTCAATTATTATAAGGAAGAATAAATTACTATGGAAGGTTGTTTAATAATAGAGCAAAAATTTTAGCACCTTTATATAAGTGTAATAATAGCGAGAAATTTAATTGGACTAACGATTGTCACAAAGCATTCGAGAGCGCGAAAGTAGCATTAAAGCAAATAATTGTTAATTATGATCCTTCTTTAAAATTGATATTAACGTGTGACGCTTCACCATATGGTTAAAGTGCATTTCTTAGTCAGCCATACTCAGATGTGGAAAAACCTGTAGCGTTCACATCAATCCGTTTAACGAAAGCGCAAGAGAATTACTCGCAAATTGATAGAGAGGCTGCGGTAATAATCTTTGGTGTAACAAAATTCTAAGATTATTTATATGCAAGAGAATTTACAATAAGAAGCGATAATAAACCATTATGTAGAATTTTCTCACCTGAAAAAGGTATACCGAAAATGGCTGCGAGTCGACTCCAAAACTGGTCGTATTTTTTGAGTGCATTTAACTATAAAATTGAAAATATAAGAGTACCAAAGAGAATATTGTAGCAGACACTCTATCAAGATTACCTTGCGTAACAGATGAAAAACAAAGTGAAATTTTAAACACAGAAAGAAAATATACATATTTACATTACGTTATTGAAAGTAAAATTGGATGTTTGAATTATAAAGCTGTAGCGAGAGAAACAGCTAAAGACAAAGATCTGTCTCGTGTAAAGAGAATGGCATTAACCAGATGGCCAGAATGTAAATTAAAAAATTGGCCTAAAGAGTTAAAACCTTATGCGTTACGAAAAGACGAAATAACAATTGAAAAAGAATGCCTTATGTGGGGACAGCGTGTCATAATACCGTTTAAACTACAAACACATATTATAGAAAATTCACATGATAGTCATTTTGGAGTAGTAAAAATGAAAAGTATGGCAAGGTCGGTTGTGTGGTAGCCGAACACAGATGAACATTTAGGAAAAAAGGCAAAATATTAAGAATTTTGTATTAAGGTGTATGACGTTCCTCGCAGAGTCACGTTTTCACCCTGGCCATGGTCCAACCAACCTTGGCACAGAATTCATGCGGATTTTGCGGGGCCATTTTTGGGTTATACTTATTTGTTAGTTATAGATGCATATTCCAAATAGCCCGAAGCTTACATTGTAAAAAATGTGTCAACAGATCATACTGTAAAAATTTTTCAAGAAATTTTTTCTCGACACGGCCTACCCCATCATTTAGTAACAGACTCAGGCTCTCAATTTAAGAGCGATGAGTTTCTCGAGTATTTAAAGAAAATAGGTGTTAAACACACATTCGCAGCACCAAAATATCCAGCAACTAACGGCGCTGCTGAGGGCTTTGTAAAAACTTTCAAAAGGAAAGTAAAATCTATAGTCGATAGTCAATCTATTAGCGTGCAAAATGCAATTAATAAATTTTTATTCACGTACCAAACAACAAAACATGTAACTACCAATGAGACACCGGCTAAATTATTATACAATCGAGAGTTGCGAACGCCATTGCAACTACTGCGTCCTGATGGCAGAAAAATAACTGAAGAAAAGCAATACGATGAAATTAAAAATTTTAAAGGTGTTAGAAAAGATACTTTTAAAAAAGGAAACGTCGTAATTGCAAGGGATTTTCGTAAATACTATCCAAAAATGTCAAAAGCGAAAGTTGTAAGTGAGATTTCTCCGAGAAGTTGTTTGATAAAATTCGCAGGGGGAGGAGAACATAAGAGACACTACGACCAGATAAAACATTGGCGCGAGATGAATAACGATTTATACGATGATAATAAATTACGACAAGGCGAGTTACAAAACAATATTGTAAGAAAATCAACGCTTATTGCAAAGCCTGTAAATCGTTATATGGTTACTCATTAATTAATAAATATATTGTAGTTGTTTTTGCAATTATTAAGTAGGGAAGGATGTAGTATATGTGAATCCGACTGTGAATCATTGACATAGCGTAAAGCGTTGTGTGATACATATGTATGTGTTTATACACACATCTTGATCATATCACCTTGTAGCTTATAAGTATGAATATAATAAATAGTCAGTCTTTAGCCTTAGTTATGAGCAGTTGATTTACCTGGCTCCTTTCCCGTCCACAGGCTACTCATAAATAAGTATGTGTATACATAATATTTTTCATTATGTTTTAAAAAGAAGTGCGCATCATTTTGTACATTTTTGTGGAACAATAATAATGATAATAAAAAAATAATTAAAAGAGAAAAGAAATTTTTATTTATTTCTTCATGTGTAACAAAAGCATCACACTTAAATCGTATAGTATTGCATTTGAATGTCTAGGACTCTTCAGACTTTGCTATATCACAGACCTTACTTACAATATTATTCCTTTTTTCATTTAATTAGCTCTATAAATCAGTAGAAAATCCAGTAAATTACGTCGTATTACGATTATGATTAGTATAAATAGTACTGCCAACTGTGACGTAAATAATATGATTATCATCACCAATTTGTCACTAAAGAAAAAATCTGGATTATCGATAGTCGGACGCTGCACAGTTGTTCTCAAATTTCAATGAAAAGGTCGATTAAAATTTTGAATTTTGCCGTGCACGAATTAAACCGTGGCCAGTGTACTCATTTCTATTATTAATTAAACAATGAAACTAAATTCAAATGATTAAAAACCGCAAAAAAAAAAAAAAAAAAAAAAAAAAACAAGACCTAAAACAACGAAAGATGCTGAGGTAAGGCCACAAGTATAATAATGGTACCTCTTAGTAACTAATTAAACCTATGTAGTGCCCGCTGATTCAATTTCGCAGACGGTACGTAGCAGAATCAACTTAAGGATAGGCCTAGTTAATTGAGTATTCTAAGTTTTAACCCTAACGACTCTCATCAGCGTTTTAGGATCCTTGAAAATGTGTACCATTCTCGCAAGGGGCCACTTGCCAGGGAGATTGGACTCATCCTTAATGAAAACAAGATCTCCTATTTCTAACGACCCAAGGGGGAGAACCCACTTCTCTTGAGTTTGGAGGGAGTTTAGGTACTCTGCTGACCACCTGCGCCAAAATTACTTGACAGCTTGGAACATTAGCTGCCACTGGTGCGGGGGTAATGTATGTTTAGAAGTCAGGTCCGGCTCTGGTATCGAATAGGAGGGCTTAAACATCAAGAAGTGAGAAGGCGTAAGGGAACTCAGATCTGTGGGATCGTCAGTCAAGGGCGCCAGAGGTCTTAAATTCAAATACGACTTAATCCGACACAACTATGTGGAGAATTCGACGAGCGTGAGAATTTGTTCTCCGATGCCTTTTTTTAGATGGAATTTCATCAATTTCACCGCAGCCTCCCACAGACAACCGAAATGGGGGGCGGAAGGGGGGTTAAAGTGCCACTGTGTGCCCAGAACACAGAGAGCATCAGCGAAAGGCGCGTTCTTGTGCCAATACCTTAAAATTGCGCTTAGTTCTCAGTCGGCTCCCACTAAATTAGTGCCCCGATCACTGTATAGATCAGTGCATTGGACCTCATCTAGATGTAAACCGTTGAAAAGCCGCAATAAAGGAATTGGCAGTGTAATCTTGGACGACCTCCAGATGTACAGCTCTGGTAACCATGCAGACAAATACAGCAACGTAAATTTTAAGGGTGCCTCTCCGGCGATGCTTTGCCAGACGAATGGAAAAGGGCCCGGCATAATCGACACCTGTCTTTCGGAATACCGGTGATGGAGTCACCCGGGCTCTCGGGAGATCAGCCATCAGCTGAGTCTGTGGTTGAGCAGTATGTCGGCGACAGGTCAAGCAGTAAGCCAACACGGAGCTTACGATCTGTTGACCGTTCATAATCCAGTACTTCTGACGAAAGGCAGTCAAGGTTAATTGTGTACCTCCGTGAAGAGTAATGAGATGATATCGTTGGATAAGTAACAAGGTTAAAGGATCCCTGCCAAACAAAATCAGAGGGTGTTTGGCGTCAGAGTTAAGCAAGGCGTTGCTTAATCTGCCTCCAACTCGTAACAACCCGTCGGAAAGAAAGGCAGCTAGCTTTCGTAATCGGCTTGAGGCGGGAAGAAATTCTTGTTGACCAATCGGAATGTCGATGTTGCGTTTAATAACTGCGATGTCAGGCACAAAATTGCGCTGTTGATGATCAAAAACTAAAAATAAGGAAGCGCGCCTAACTCATCGGTTGTCAAGCTTGGAGAAGAAACCTGAATGAATGGATCACGACGAAGAAATTCTAGATCTGTGGACTCTATAGTGAGTGGCGAGGATGACTTTCTCAGACTCTCGTAACATCAAAAAACAAAACGCATGACGTAAGCTGCTGCTCGCAAAAGCCGAAGCCAACGTGAACAACGACCAAGAAGGATTTGAACGAAAGAATCAGGCCTTTCTTTCAAGCAACTTGATACTAGATTGAATGAGGGCAGTGGCTCGATAACTTCAACCTTGAGCTCAGGGTACTGAGAATCAGTTTCATGTAAGATATCTGAACCATGGAACCAGATCCGTTTGGCGACGAACTGACTGGGCATAATGCTTCGAGAGGCCATATCAGCAGGGTTTCGTCTATACGTGATGTGGTGCCATTTGGCACTGGGAACCAGGGTGTGGATGTCTCAACATCTGTTTGCAACAAAGACTGGCCACTTGGACGGCGGAGCGTTAAGCCAGTGAAGAACGTTCAGGGAGTCTGTTCACAAGTGGACAGGAGCTCCATTACAATGGCAAGTATCTGCAAAATATTTGATGATTTTTTTCAAGTAGATGAGCAGCGTATAATTCAAGTCAAGGAATGCTCAATGCGTTTAGGGGTGCAACTCGGATCTTGGTGACTTGGAATGACACATGTACATTGCTGCCGTTGAGGTGGCGGGTGTAAGCGACAGTGGCGTAGGCTGACTTAGAGGCGTCGGCAAAGCCATGGATTTGCAGCTGAGCACCAGGAGAATAATGGTTCCATCGAGGGACTCTCACCTGATCGAGCTCAGGTATCTCATTCAGCCACTTCACCCAGGTTTCAACAATAGAGGCTGAAAGCGGCATGTCCCACGCTATCTTAAGCAATCACAGTGACTGTAGCAACATTTTGGGAAATATGAAAATCAGCGAAAAC
Source organism: Copidosoma floridanum (assembly GCF_036245765.1). Classification (NCBI taxonomy): domain Eukaryota; kingdom Metazoa; phylum Arthropoda; class Insecta; order Hymenoptera; family Encyrtidae; genus Copidosoma; species Copidosoma floridanum. Next base: position 7,262,735 of record NW_028321893.1, read on the forward strand.
TAGCCTTAAGAATCCTAGTACAGAGCAGCTTGAGAGAACAAGCTCCGTTTGGTCCTAAACCTGGGAAGTTGATTGATCGTGAATTTAAATGCAAATTCATCGGATTTGGGATCCGAAGACAGTCCAAGGACAGATGTAGAATCTCCGTTTGTCTCCAGGATCTTCGGTTGATCAACGCGATGAGCTATAGGGATGCTCGATAGAGCCTGCGGCAAATTAGAAGACCATTTGTGCAGAGAGAGTCCACCAATCTGCATCAGTCTACCAAGCTCCTCACATTTGACCAAGATAGATCTCCTCCACTGAATGATTGCCTGACAAACAATCATCTACGTAGATTTCCTTGCGTAGGATCTTTGAGGCCCGGGGATGAGATTCAGCATGCTCGAAGGCCAGTTGACGCAAGACGCAAGTTGCCAAGAAAGGGGAACACGCAAGACCATATGTGACTGTCATCAGAAAGTATGTTTTAAGCTGATAAAATTTGTCAGGTCTCCAAAAGATTGCCTGACAGGCTTGGTTGTCTTCATGGACCGCGATTTGCCAAAACATCTTCTCCACATCGGCGGTAAAGACAAATCTGTAAAAACGCCATTAGATTATCAACTCGAAAAGATTTAACATGAGATTTGGGCCAGTGTGGAGTACGGAGTTCAATGACAATCCATTTCTGCTTTTGGCTGAGCCATTGAAGACGACTCTAAGCTTAGGTAAAGAGCACTTGCTCCTTAAGACCCCATGATGAGGGAGAAAGACCTTCATCGAGATCAGCGCCCTTGGAAACGTGCATCACTGTGATTTCTTCAGGTGTGGTGATCAAGTGGTTCGCTTGCTTGAAGAAAGGAACACTCTCTGGTTCAAAAGAAGAAGGTCCTGATAATAACCATCCGATCCGAGAGGCTAAGGCGATGGATTGATCAAGGGAGCCTCGTCAAATTTAATTTTAAATTATGTAGGCGTAAACAGAGGCTCCCAGCAGAACGTCTATTTTATCTAGGGAGCGATAATCAGGGTCCACTAGTTGAAGTTCCTGAATGTGTCAAATGTTTACTTAACTTCTTGAAGTAGGAGGCTTATACGAAAAAATCTTAGGAACAATTAGGGCCTCAGTGTCGCACGTGAAACACGAATCAAAATGTGGTCGAAAGTTTAGGTAAGTCCTTCTCGTAACATAAGTTGATGGCGAATCCCCTACGCTAGCTAATGAGATGCTAACTGAGCAAGTCTTAAGTCTTACGACATCGCAGAGAGAACGAGTCACCAGAAAACTTTGAGAACCTTGGTCAACAAGGGCTCTTACTAGAACCTGTGAAGCGTCTGGGCCTCAAACGTAAATTCGAGCGGTTACTAAAATAACCTTGGGTCCTGAGGGTAAGCCCTCGCTATGCAATAAGCTGACGTTAGCACAGAAACTTTGATCGAGTGGGAGTTCATGAGATTTTTCAGGACCACTGGCGGGTTTATCAAAAGAGGTTGAGTCTTTCGTGGGACTTGACTTGGCCTCTTCTTTATACAATAGGGTATGATTTTTTCGATGACATAACCATCACTAAAAAGATACAAAAAATCGGGACAACTTTCGCAACTAGAGAGGGCGATCCATCATCTCTTGTCGCATACCATCCCATAAGCAACCAATCTCATACACATGCAAGCATCACATCCGACCATGGCACAAAAGCTGGAAGCTGGAAAAATCTCATTTAAAGCAGCTCTCTACATTTATGGTGTTAATATTCGGATGGCTTCATCACATACATGGTGATAAATGTATGACTGAACGATTCCGAATTCATTTTCAAAATTACCAATAAACACCAAGATACGCGAGCTTCCAGAGTAAGCCTTAGAAGCTCAAACAACGGTCTTCAGCATCGTAAAGTAAAAAAGTTCATACAACACCCCAAACGGGATCAAGCCAAAGTTCATGAACAAAAGCAATCCTCATTTAGTACTGATGGTGTTACATGTGCCACCTTTTTGGAGTTATTCCTGTTAGGAGGACAAGGCTACGAACGATGTAAGCCCCTCAACAATGCAAATTTTGTATCCTGGAAATAAGACTCTGGAATAATTACTCCAAGTTCACCGTTTACTATTTTCAAGGTAATAAAAGCAACGTAACCGTGAATGCCAACTTGAGTGCCTCAACTTAGCACATTAGTGGATTGTGCGAGCTATAAAAGCCTTCACTGTGAATCAACTTCGAATAAATTTGACTTTTGCATCGTCGTCCAGCGATAATCAATTTTTTTTTTCTCTCTCACAATCCTACCTTAATCACAACTAAGAAGTCATCATCAACACCTCTCTATCCTATTAACCTAGCATACTAATAATTTATTGTAAGATTATCACTAATGAAACGAAAATTTCAGAGCTAAGACGAATGCGAATCAACGCCTAAATGTCATCTTTAAAATACTTCCGTAATAAGAGAAGTAATAATATAAATAATAATATAAGTGTACTAATGACAAGTATCATAATAATAATAATAATTATTATTATTATTATTATAATAATACTAATAGTAAAAAAAGTTATCATAAAAATAATAATGATAATAGTTATAATGATAATAATAATCATAATAACAAAAACAGTTATAATAATGTGTTTTGAGACATGTTGTAACAACAGCATTAGGTTTTTGGGATTCAAAACTATCATTCAACAAAATAACACAGTACTGACTAATTGGTACCAAAAACCCATACACTCAGACCGATACTTGAACTTTTCTCCCACCATTCAATAAAACATAAAATAGGTATCATTTACACACTATTACACTTTTTCATTAAATAAGCAAACACTTAATTCCATAACAATAATTTAAAATTGATCAATAAATCTTTATTAGCTAGCAGCTATCCTCAAAGATTTATTGATAAAGTTTTAAGCAAAAGAATAAATACCTTTAAAAACATAAATATGATTGTTAGTCGCAACAGAAATCATAATAATCATAAACTAATCTTATTACTTCCCACTTGCACAATCCTATTGAATATTGTTGTGAAAAGATTTACATTGGTCTTTTATACAGCTTAAACAATAAATTGAATTCGATCTTTTTACTTCAAAAAGATGTAATTAAGCCACTTGATAAAAATAATGTCGTTTACCACATACCATGTGCGAACTGCATCTGCTGTTATGTCAGTCAAAAATTGAGAGCTGTAAAATTAAGAATGGCAGAACACAAAAGAGACATGGAGAAAACAAAGGATACATCTGTACTATCACAACATAGAATTAAATTTACACATAACCTCAATTTCGATGAAATAAAAATTTTAGACACAGAACAAAATTACGAAAAGCATCTTTTGTTTAAAATGTTACATATACATTATTTTAATAATAAGATCTATAGACAACAAGATAATACAGAGAAATTGGAAAGTAGTTATAAGTCTCTCACACAGTCAGTTAGGAGAAGAGACTGACTTGATATACATGATTTGAGGACCCCTTTGATTTATAGTATTAGGAAAACATGAACTGTTTATGTGCGTCTTACAAGGAACTGCTTGCGATTGTTATTTGATTGTAGTACGTGCGTGTACTATGTCATTTGTGTATGTGCAGGGTATAAAAACAACTAAACTGAAAACTCTGACTACATTATGATCTTACATCCCTTTCAAAAGAGTCAGAGGTATGTTATGCACTTTACTTAATTTGCGTTTATTGTATTTTACCAAGATTTATATAGTTGAGAATTTTTGTCACTCATAAATTTTTGTACCTGATTAAGTCCAGGACATTGTCCAAACGGCTGAAACGTTCTTTTTTTTTTTTTTTTTTGATAAATACAAAACATGACATCACCACCACTAGACGTCTTATCCAAATACTAATAAAGATAATAATAATGATGAGTATTACATCAAGAAAAAACTATGCAAAAAAAACTTTTACAAACTATAAAATTATAACTACACGGACAACTCTTCATACAAAACTTCTCTTATTATAAGGTAAGTCTTAACTAATACTTGCGTACATTGTAGAGGTAAAATTATATTGAATCCAAAACTAACCATTTTTAAATTATGTCAAAAAAGAACTGTGTGTGTGCATGTACATTTGTGATATGTAATCCCACATAACTGAACATAAGCTCGCCCGTCAAGTAAAATCTTAGGGGGGGGGGGCACATCACGTCTACTAACGTCTACCCACAGTGAGTAACAAATTTTATATAACGTCCCTGGTAGCACAGTTAATGCAATTCTTATGCAATTCTTACGCAAAGTTTTGTTTAGTAAATAAATTGCATAAGACGACACTCGGTCTCCTTCCGCAGAATTACATGAATCTGCTGCTAGGTACAGGTGCAAGACACTTGCCCAAGAAGTGCGCAAGATTTGCATTAAGTTACTTGCATTAATTAACGTTACTTGAATGCACTCACAAGTGCATCAGACGTGCACCAGAAGTGCACAGAGGTGCATGTGCATGACGCTTGCACAAGAAGGGGACAAGACGTGCATAAAGTTACTTAAAATAATTTTTTTACTTGAACGCACTCACAAGTGCATCAAACGTGCACAAGAAGTACAAAGAGGTGCGTATGCACGACACTTGTGCAAGAAGTGCGTCAGAATTGCAAAAAGTTACTTGCATTAATTTTTCTAGTTTGGTGCACTTATAAGTCAAATCTGCTGTTCAAATGAAATATTTTCATTTTTTTTTTAAACGAACAGAACTTTTTTCATACAGGAAAATAATATTCTACTTATATCTGCGATAATTGTGTTTTTGCGTGCCAAATACAACAACTATTTTGTAGGCTGAAGATAACCTTTTCAAAGAACAGATTTCCACAACTCTATGAAACCCAAAAAAAAAAAAATTTGTAAGTCCTGTAAATGATTATTTTTACAACCGAATAATTTACTTAGCATAGTCAAAACAAAAAATAACCTTGAATTTGTTACAATTGACGAATACAATTCCAAGATTTAATTCGTTACATACTCGGTTAAGGTTATTTGCCAAAAATACTAACCATTTGTTTTAAAATATTTTAAAGCCTAGTTGAAATTTGTATAGTATTGAAGTATAGAAAAAAAATTACTGGCAAATAAAATTTTTTACTTGATAAAAATTGGAAAATGAATTTTCAAAATACTCAACACATCCATAAAATATCATCAATATATTTTTGCAATAAATTATATCTTTTGCACGTAACGAATGGTAACTTATAGAGTGCAACTTACTTAATATACGTCTTACACAATTCTTGCACACGTGCCCCTTAGCACTTCTTGTGGACGTTTAATGCACTTGTGAGTGCGTTAAAGTGAAAAAATTAATGCAAGTAACTTTATGCAAATCTTGTGCACGTTTGATGCACTTGTGAGTGCATTAAAGTACTATACATTAGTGCAAGTAACTGAATATACGTCTGACGAACTTCTTGCGTAAGCACGCGCCTCTGTGCACTTATTTTGCACGTCTGATGCACTTGCGAGTGCACTAAAATAAAAAAATTAATGTAAGCAACTTTATGCAAGGCTCATGCACTTCTTGCGCAAGTGTCGTGCGTACGCGCCCCTTTGCACTTCTTGTGTACGTTTGATGCTCTTGTAAGTGCGTTAAAGTAAAAAAATTATTGTAAGTAACTTAATGCAAGTTTTGTGCACTTTTTTTGCAAGCATCGTGCACATGCATCTCTGTGCACTTCTTGTGTACGTTTGATGCACTTACAAATGCATTAAAGTACAATAAATTAACACAACCATCCAAACACACGTATGACGTACTTCTTGCGCAATTAAGCGTTGTGTCAACGTGCCTCTGTGCACTTCTTGTTTACGTCTGATGCTTTTGCGAGTGCACTAAAATGAAAAAATCAATTCAAGCAACTTTATGCAAGTCTGAGGCACCTCTTGCGCAAGTGTCGTGCACATGCGTCTCTGTGCACTTCTTGTGCACGTCTGATGCACTTGCGAGTGCGTTAAAGTGAAACAATTAATGCAAGCTACTTTATGCAAGTCTTGTGCACTTCTTGTACAAGCATCTTGCGCCCGAATCTGGCAGCAGGTTGATGTATATCTGCCAAAGCAGACCGAGCATCGTCTTATGCAATTTACTTATGCATGTTTGTGCTACCAGGGGTCTCTCGACCATTGACTACACCCACGGATCAATGCCAACGTTCGATCGATGGATCACTTGCTTACTAACAACCCACTCCTTAACTCCATTTCCACCAAATTGAACGTCTGGCCTAGGTCTGCAGTTGCATGTTTTTTCAAAAATATGTTCATCAAATTTACCTCTATTCCTTGACTCATGGCGAGCCCCACCCCTAATTAGTGATTCGATTTAGGGTTGAAATAGGACTGTACCCTGCGGGCTCGTCCTCTTTTATGGAGATGAGGCCGACCGGTAAGCAAGTAGTTGGTATTCATTTGGTTCTATTCATAAGTTTCTTGAACGTCTATTTCCCATCTGACAATCTGTTGAACATAGTTATAACAAGTTATTATATGAAAGTATTCATGCTAACATTTTATGAAAGTAAACAAGCACTTTGCTCATTTTGATGAAATATGCAGACTTCTACTTTTTTAATGAAATTCTGTTGATCTTGGAATTGAAATTTTGATTTTAGATGCATCCATTTTCAGTAACATTTACCTTTTTTCTGACATGTTATCTCCTTATATTTTGCTTAATAAACGTACAATTAATATTAATTCAACAAATTATGTAAATCAATCAATCAATTGTATTAAATGTAATATATTGTGCAGTATTCTTAACACATATATGATTTTTTAATATTAAAGCTAGTTTTTACAGCTATTGCGAAAAAGAAAAGAAGATTTCTTTCACTTACTTGTTTATAACGTAAATTTTGATGAAAATCAAAATTGCAGGTAAACAGAAGTTTTTCTCGTATTGAAGGGTGCATAACAGAATCCGACTGGTATCTGTAGTCGTTGCTTATTTCTTATATTTCGATTGTCACTTCTCATTACTCATTTCTTGTTTCTTAAAAGAAATTAAACTAAATAAGGTTGCAACTGTAAACGTAATAATAATATTAATTCACTTATAGAGGTAGGAGCGCTCGAACCACTCAGACCCGAATGCGAATTTACTTGGAGCGCTTGGAGCACTCCGACCGCCATAAGCGAACGAGTCTATTTGTACATGTATGAACGAAACTTTTTTTTACTAGCTAAAAACAATGTAAGAAGTCAAAATTAATGACTTTAAATGAGACATGGAAAGTAAAAAATACGAAATAAAAACTGAGAAATGAAAAATAAGTAACATAGAATTGAGAAGTAAGAAATAAAATAAATAATGAGAATTGAGAAATAAGAAAAATGTAACAACTATGCATTTTAGTCTCTAAATTGTAACTTTTAGTCTTTTAACAAGAAACAGGAATCGATTTGAGAAAAATGTACAAATTGTTGAGAATTAATTACAATATTTTTTAGACAATAAGTTCCATAAAGAAATTAGAGATACAAGACGATAAAAGGCCATGATCGAGGGACGTCGGTAAAAAGAGAAAGAAGAGTCAGAAAACTATTAATAAAATAAGGGTTTTGCGCAACTTTCAGAAATAATTTTAACACAAAGTTTGGACACTACTATTAAACAATTTATTTTCAGCATTTTCAATACTCGTTTTCTACTGTAAATAAATTATTGAAAGTGCTTAATTGAAAATTGTAAATCGCCTTCATTGAAACCACCTTGCCATCGATCGCTCTAGTATGACGCCATAAAGGCATAATGTCACATGGAAAGCACAAAAAATATTATAAAACTGTCTGACTTTTCTTATAACCCAGGTGCTCTCAGCTGTGAAAGTACAATGGAATCATTCTAAAACATTTAACAGTTTAAAGACTGTACAGGACAACGTATGGAATAAAATTGCTTGATTGCCAAAAAAAAAAATAAAATAAAATAAAACAAGAAATAAAGAAAAAAAAAAAAAAAAAAAAAAAAAAACAAACCAGGGGGGATAAATGGGACATGGGACCCACGGTAAGAACGAAATTCTTTAAACATGAGATGAGTATAGAAACAATTTTCCAGGTAACAAGGGGGTCGCCAGACCCACGGGAAGAACGAAGCTCTGTAAACGTTAGTACTGCATTCATGTTGTTTACTAGAACAAACACTTGAAAAACGAATAAAAAAAAAAAAAAAAAAATAGTTTACTACTCACGATGGTTGAACTTCGTGCGTACTGTATTTATGCACGACGTTCTCACGAAGTTCAACCATCGTGAGTAGTAAACTATTTTTTTTTTTTTTTTTTTTTTACTCGTTTTTCAAGTGTTTGTTTTAGTAAACAGCATGAATGCAGTACTAACGTTTACAGAGCTTCGTTCTTTCCGTGGGTCTGGCGACCCCCTTGTTACCTGGGAAATTGTGTCTATACTCATCTCATGTTTAAAGAACTTCGTTCTTACCGTGGGTCCCATGACCCATTTATCCCCCCTGGTTTGTTTTTTTTTTTTTTTTTTTTCTTTATTTCTTGTTTTATTTTTTTTTCTATTTCTTGTTTTTTTTTTTCATATTTTATTTTATTACATTTTTTTTCATTTTTTTCTTTATTTCTTGTTTTATTTTTTTTTTTTCTATTTCTTGTTATATTTTTTTTCATATTTTATTTTATTACATTTTTTCTCATTTTTTTGTATTTCTTTTATTTAATTTCTTTCTTATTTTCATATTTATTCTTTTTTTTTATTCCCTTTTTTTTTTTTTTTAATTTATATAATCATGTGACATTGTAACATAATTAGTTAGTCGAATTCAAAATCTTAAAAACCATTGATACGTTGTGCAACTCTATCGTATATGTTTATTGTAATAATTTATTTATAAAATAATTTATTTATAACAGTAATTATTAGCATTACTGTGATGCCAAAAAAAACCTCAGGTTTAATACATATCGGTCAGTATTTTATGCATCATATGCATAAAATACAAATATTTAATGCGTAATAACGCGCCTTATTATGTTTAATCTTTATTACCATATTTATGCTAATTAAATTTTTTTTTTTTTTTTTTTTTTTTTTTTAACACAAATACACAATTTTTCATGAATTAAATGTAGTATCAGCGAATGCATATAAAAAAGGAATATGATACGAACCGCACAATTAGTACAAGAAACCGATTTTCTCAGTCGGCAGCGCTCGTAGCAGAGTAGGTAAGGTACTGGATTCGTGTGCAGGAGGTCGAGGGTTCGAATCTCTTTAGTGGAAAATGTTTTTTTTTTTTTTTTTTTTTTTAAATTGTAAAAGAAAAAATTCAAAGTGAAATAAAAATTATTGTGGAAAAATAAAATTAAAATTTGTTAAAAAATTATTTGCTTGGGAGTGTGAGGGGGAATGGTGGGTAAAGGTGTGCAGAAGAGTAACACGGCATGGTTGGCAGATATACATATATAGTGGAGAGAGGGGAAGTGTGTAGAGAACAGGCGGTGAGGGGGACGGGGTAAGGGGGGAAACTTAAAAGGCAGAGAGTCTGGGTGAAACTAATTTCGTTTCCAAAAAAAAAAAAAATCTGTCGGTTTTAAAATTCCAGCCCCCCGAGTAACGCGACATAAAGAACTTCGTTCTAAAAAACTGTGTAGACTAAATAAGTGTCTTCTCAAATACATATATGTATATATCTTTCTATATTATATAGTTAACTCAGTGGGGCATTCCACACAAACCCCCTACCGCCCCCCAATTGCCATCCACCACCACCCCTCCCCCACCAACCCCCCACAACATAAGGTAAAAATCCGTTATTTTCTTGCTTATTTTGACATATTGTAGTTTTTCTCAAAACCCCCCACAGCCCCCCACCTAACCCCTACAAAATATTATATGAATAGCATAGAAGTATGGTATAAGTCTTTATTCAAGCCAGGGGGTTCAACCACGTATGGCTTCATGGGATAATAACAATGTATGTTTTAATATTTAATCAAATTGTTACAGATTACTGCACAATACTATAATCAGCTAAACTTAAATACAATCAATTGTATTTCGATCTACTGGATCCCTTGGTTTCTTTGTAAGCATAAAGTTTTTAGTGAGCTGACTTTTTTTGTTAGCATTTTGTAATGTTGCATTTTGCCAGCCCTGTCAATGTGTTAAAGTCTATTACCACATTCCTACCAAATCACATGGAAATATTGTATAGTATTTTTTCTCAAAACATCCCACATTCCCCCACCTACCCCCTATGGCCCTCGCACTGACCCCCACGAATTTTTTCATGGATCCTACCGCCTCCCCACACCACTTTTTTGGAACCTGACCGTGATCATACCATCTTTACCTATCTTTGGACAAAACTGTCTTATTACCATGATTTATTTCATCGTCAAGAAGAAATTAAAAGTCATAAATTGATTCATAGGGGGTTGTTGCGCAAAACATCATTATTTTTATAACTAAATACGTTTAAAAACCAATTTATATGGAGTTAACAATATTTTGAAACCAAATAATATGTACACATGTATTGGTACGCATAATTATTATATCATCATCACTTATATAGTCCTTTATTATACAACTTTTCTTTTAACGTACATAAACTTAAGCTAAATTTAGAGTATCATTAATATAAACAATGAAAGTTTCGCATTACTTCATGAGTCATCTTATAAAGCCTGATGAACCCACAAAGACTTACGTCCATTTCTATTTTGTTTCAAATTAATGCTGAAATTGGTACAACAGATGAACACGATATCCATTCATGATATGTATTATTAATAAATAAATTTTACCTATACATAAGAAAGTAATAATTAAATCATGTTATGAATATTAGATACATTATTATATTCAACAATTTCTTTCCAAACTTTCAAATTTCTTTCTTTTATTTTTGCATCTTAATAAAGCCACGTATAATTGACCATGAAAAAATGAAGGATTTTTTAAGTATAATCCCACATTATCAAAACTTTGACCTTGAGACTGATTTATAGTCATAGCAAATGCTACAACTAATGGGAATTGTTTTCTATATAAAATAAAAGGTCATGATGAAGTATTTCCAGTATTTAATGTAATTCTTGGAATGAAAACTTTATTACCAATTTTTTCTCCCGTTACTATTTCGCCTTCTATGTTATACTTCAGTAATTTAGTAATTCGCAATCGTGTACCGTTACATAATCCGTCTGATATACTCAAACTTCAAATTAACGTTACTATTGTACCTATTTTTTATTTAAGTTCATGAGGTGGCAAGCCTTCACGAATGTTGTTTAACATTTCTACAGGAAAATTTATATAAATATTATCATCTGATTTATCAACACCTTCATATGTTGCAGTGTTGCTGTAATAAGTTTTAGTTTCACCATGTAATTTACTTAAAATCTTATTGTTTAAAAAAAAAGTGTATTTATTATGTAAAGATAGTATCACGTTATTGTCAAAACAGTTGCTATAATTACCAAATATTTTGGTACAGACATCATCTGTTATCCAGGATTTAGGATTGTTAAATGTTTCTATGTCCCCTTCTCCAATTCTTAACAATAGTTTTAAAAATTCGTTATTACTAGAACGAATATTATTTTGTAATCTAAAAATTTTGAAGAAGTTCCATAAAAATGATGATTTAATAGTTTCTTCTATTATTATAGTTTTATTACCGTTTTTTATAACTGGAAAGATGTGTCGAAAATCTCCTCCTAATACTATTAATTTATCACCAAAGCAAAGTTTTGTACTACACAAGTCTCTTAACGTTCTATCAACAATTTCTAGAGCTTTTTTCGGAATCATAGAAGCCTCATCTGATATTATTAAATCAACTTTCCTTAATTTTTTTTTTTCAGTTTCAAATTCTAAGAATACACTTTCAATATTATCTAAGTCTAGAGGTAAACGAAAAGTTCTATGACTGGTCATACCTTTTGGTAGTAGTACAGATGCAGTTCCTGTCCAAGCCATTGACAAAATATTTTTACCTCTAGAAATAAAGTAATAAATGAGTGTCTTATATAAGTAGATTTTTCCGGATCCACCAGGACCATCTATGAAATATACTTTTTCATCTTGTTCACAAATAGTTTTGAAAATATTTCTTTGATCTTCGTTTGAATTTGTGTACATTACATCGAAAATTTTTTTACTGAAAGATATTTCCTCAATATTGCAATTATTTATATAGTTGCTAATGGTTGGTGTCGGTAAACTAAAAAACTCACATGATTTACCTTCCGATACAAAAATTTGATTAATATGTAGAAGAGCACAATTATCATTATCATTATCAAAGTCTTCCGTAAAATATTTTTTATATTCATTCCGTATTTTATCTCCTTGAATGTTTTCTGAAATCAAAAGCCAAGCAAAAAATTGTCTTAAATGGTATGAAAACATAATTGTTATGGCTTCTTTAAAAATATTGTCGATTTCAGAATCATGTTCTATTAAACCCATTGCAATTGCAGTATCCCTGAAATTTTTATATGTTTTTCCATTATGTTTTTTAACGTTTTCAAACGATGTAGCCCCATGTAATTTATTTAAAATAAGTTTTAAAAAAAAGCGTTCATGATATTTTGGAGATACTATGTTTAATCTACCTATAGCAATATTTTTCAGTGTAACTTTCCTTTTTTTCCAAATTTTAAGTTTATTGTCAAAAATGTAATGATCTGGAATGTTAACATGTTTTAGCGATTTTGCAAAATCATTAACTTTATTTAATTTAAACCAAGCTGTAAGGGGTGTTTGATAATTTTTTATTACATTTTTGATATTATTTTTTTCAAATATGAGTTTTTGTTTATTTTCAAGATGAACAGCTAGATTTACAACTGTATGACTTCTACCACAAATTGGATATTCTTGAAGTCTCCAAGCTGCTTCCATTGGACTTACATATCTAGCATCTACGTAACTACTAATTGTACTTTGTATTGATACTGCTTTATATTGATGCACAATAGTCGGAAGTTGGGGGGTTGACGCGCAGTGCGCGCAGGGGGGCGTGAGCCCCACTAGTATATATATATATATATATATATATATATATATATATGTATGTATATAATCCAAAAACATTTAGTTATTACTGGATAATAATGTTAAATAAATACGATTAAGTATGTACCAAAATTGGTACCAGAGCGTGGTTTATGGTCTGTTGCTTTGTGTTTGTTTATTCTATATTATCTTATTACTATTTTTTAAGAAACACCAAACACCATTCAAAGAAGAGAGTTAATGAATAATGCGTAACACTTCATTAAATGCATTGTGCGCGGACGCGTGTATACTGTGCCTTTGTGGAGAGCATGGTATATACGGTATTTCCTTTTGATTTAAAAATTTCGAGTAAATAAGAAAATAATTATAAATCATAATAAATAAACGTAGAAATAAGCAAGAGTTAACCATTGTAAAAATAATAGGAAAAAGATAAGATAACATTTCGTTTCAAATAACAGTAGAAATATAAAAATTTGTGATACTACACACACAGATATACACCTTTAAATTAAGTCTACTAACTAAAGTGGTATATCTATTTCTACCTTAAATCTGCTCATCAAAGCGGCTCGTTTCCTTAGTCCTGCTTTAATAGCGGACATTCTTAGCCCAGGATCTGCTTATTAGAGCGATCTTTTCCCAATTTCACAAAAACACAATGATACAGTGAATAAATTAAAAAGAAAACTCATAAATTAATATTTGAAATACAAATAATACCAGTACATAAGTTCTTTAAAGTGGACGGGTGATAACAAAAACAAAAAAGGGGCAAAAAATTTTACAGAAAACAAATTAGATTTGACTAATAATCAATTATAACAATAATATAACTCTGATACGCTAAACCCTAATTTACCAAAAAACAAAAAATTTGAAACATAAGTAGTAAGTACGCTTTAGAAAATTAATTTTTATTGTTTAGAAATTAACACTCAACAAAAATTTTAAAATTTGATGAAATATGCAACGTAATGAATTCATTGTTTTTGCAGAAAAAAAGTTTCTTAAAGGTCCTCAAGAACATATAAACGCATAGGCAGAAGATTACTAATATACATACTAACAAACAAAAATCATTAACACATGCCATGTTAAAGATCCCAATGCCATATACTCTCTTTGTAGCTTAAAGCAGTGAGTACCATGTACGCGTGATTGATTGCACTCTCTCATTCTAGTTTCTGGAGATTACACATAGTACACTATTCGTTCTGTCGGCTGGCGTATGCTTATAGAATACACTGCAATCTTATTACATATTCATGGGCCGAACAAACGTTTATAATGTTTTTATATATATATACATAAATATATCTTTTTTGTTTCGTAGACACGCGTCAAAAAGAAAAATACTTTTTTGTATTGATAATAATTCATTATGTGTAGCGTGTCAAATGCATTATTATCGATATTATTTATATATGTATGTATTTAATGATTTTTTTTTTCCTCATGTCTTTTGTGATGCATGGCAAGGACCTAATAAAATACTTTTCTGAATTAAATAAACAAAATAAAATGTAATAATAATTTTTTTTATCTTTTTGTTTTGAACGTGATTAAATCTCATTTAAGAAAGAATAATAAGATGTAGTATGGTAAAAGAATAAACAAAAAAAATGAATAAATAAAAAAAACGCACACATCTGTAATAACACAACAAAGATTATAATTAAACAGTAAAAATGGTTAACGAAAACAATCAAGTTGATGCTAACACGACAGTAGCTCAAGCATTGATAGAGTTCCATTACGCCAATTTTTTGTTTCAACATGCAATTAAATACATTTCTATATTTGATCAAAAAAATTTTCCACTCAAGGACTACATTTAAGATGTTAGAAAAGAAGAAAGTTGGGTTAGAAACGATCAAGAAGATCTGTATAAAAGAGTAGTATTACAAAATTTGCGAGGTGCCACACGTATAAGCGTAAGCAGTCAAGACTTTGAAAATCTTGAGGCATTTATAATACATTTGAAAAAAGACATGCGACAGAAAAACCGTTGCTTACTATCAAACTCGGCTGCAGAAAATTTGCCAACGATAAGGTCAATTGGTTAATGAATACTATTATTATTTAAACCTACGGCTGAGTGATACTAAAAAGGCCTTCATGAAAGATAAGGGTAATATATACAACGTGCATATGATGACCCCTATAAAAGGCATGCTGTTAGACATGTTCATAAAGGGACTAACACTTATGATAAGCCAGCACGTAGATGCAAAAGAACCTACCTTCTTAGCCAATGCCTTTGAGTATGCGTTGAGATTGGAGAGCCAAATGAGAGCGGGTATAGTCCTGGATACACGATACCAAGGACTACCTTGTAGTAGTTTTAAAAATAACTTAAATAACTCATATCAACAGCAGAATAGGTACCTTGATCAGCTGTTCTCATCACATCAAATAGGACGAATTAATGAACAACAGATCAACAATCAGAATCACCACGCCAACAGGCAGTATAATAACTATCAGAATAATAATAGACAATATCAACAATATAGTAATATTCATAATTAACATGGACATTATCAGAACCAGGGGAGAGATCAGAATTTTTAAAATCAGTCAAGAAACTCTAATAATTATCAGAATAGTTTTGGACAATATAATAACGAAAATCCTAACGATTATTATATTCAAAGAAATGCAAATTTTAACCCTAGAAATAGTCAAGAATACTGAGACAGAGGTCAGAATTATAATTAATACCCCCAGAATAATAGTTATAATAATAACAACTAACAAAGTTTCAATCCTAATTATTAGAATCAGAATTTTCAGAATCAGTACCAACCAGGAAATGACCGTTTGCCACACCATTTAAACTCTCAGGTGGCTGATTCCAAATGTCGTTTCGAGGTGAGCTCTTAAAGACAGAATTCAACTTCTTCACTGAACGTTTTAGTGCAAGTAATGAACACAGCAACAGAATCGAAACCATCCGCATCGGTACGTGCCAGGGACTTGGCGTAGACGACGAGCCTACAAGCATAATGTTCTTAATCCCAGAAGGGAAGAATCGCTTTACCACACTCATTCTCGATAATGGCACTGACACAAACCTGATTAAGTTCGATCAGTTGCAACCATATTTACGCGTAAAGTCTAGTGAAATTATTAATCATACCAGAATTACACCCCACCCAGTTTTAATTAAGGAAACAACATAGATAACTATACAAGGCTAACCTAAAATTTTTCATGCAATACCTAACGATTTTTCCATAAAAGATGGCGGTCTATTAGGTTGAAACTTTTGTAAAAAACGACGAGCCACATTATCGTATTATCACTATGCTATAGTATTAGATGATGACGTAGTGAACTGCATTCTTTTTTTTAAAATTCTTAAAGAAATAGAGCGATTAGGACAGGACGAAAAAGAACAAAAAGCATTAAAACTTAAAAAAACAAGCACTGGAAAGTCAAATTGAAGCTGCCACTCTTAATACTAACGAAGGGACAAAGTGCCTTAGGGATAAAATTGATCAACAGAAATTTTATGATGAAGACATCGTAGACTGGCCCGAGAAATCACGTATACCTAAATACAAGAAATTGAGAGACATAAAAGCTGATTTTTATTTTCGAGATAAATATGGCAAACTAATTTTATCAGAAAGGGGTGATAACTTAATGAAGTCCACTGATAATAAAACTATTTAAAGTGACAGACACAGTAAAAATAATGAATTTGACGACTAAAATACACTCAAACCTTACAGCATTAAACAGAGTAAAAATACTCCTAGTATGGAACGACTTTGCCTTAATGAGGAACAAAAACACACCGATAAATTAACTATACATACATTTAAGGCTCAAACACATCAAATAGTAAGAATTAATTTAATTAATACCGATTCAACTAAAGAATACTTTCCACAAGTCAACGTAGGACATGATGATGTGTATATAGGAGAAGGAATAGTCAAAAATAAGAACGGTCAATGTAATACTATGGTGATAAACACTAATAAAGATGATGTTACGACTAAAATATATCCAAGAGAAATTCTACCCTTCCACTACATCAAACTAAAACTTAACCCCAATACTAGTAGTGAACATGAGAAACTAATTATCGAAAACAAACAAGATAGAATAAACGATCTAAAAGGACTTATGCGAAATGAAGAGGGAAAGGGATTTCTTTAACCATTTCCCTTAATTTGGCATCCTAGAATATTGTTGTACCGCTAGAGATCGGCGAGGAAGTTTATCTCAAGGATATGTAAAATACATGGATCCTTAAAGTGCCATTCTAACGTTGCAGAATGATGAACCCAAGTATCGCACGAAATACGCTGAACCAGTTAAAAGGAGTGCAAAATACAAAATAAACAAGAAATTAACTCACCCTTCATGTCAAAAACAAGTTGAGTTAATGACATAACAAAGTCATGTCATTACATGCAGAAGACAACGATATCCCAAAATTTTGGAAACAAGTCCAACACCTGCCAAAATCATTGTTTTACAAGAGAAAATCAACAGTAGTATTAAATGAACCCAATAATTAAACCCTACCATTTAACTAGCCACATTTCACGTCAAAAAAAAGACATCACTTAGTTCTAAGATTTTAATTTTAAGCTTTATAAAATCAATAAGCGAATTATATTAAGTTAATTATTATCGTCTCCTATTCAAACTATATGAGTAGACACAGATATCACGTAATCGTTTTTCTTAATTGCACTTTATTTCCTAGTTTTATCTTTAAGATTAATATAAGGTGTGTTTATTTTTTGGTTTCGCGTGAAAAAAAAAAAAAAAAAAAAAAAAAAGACTATTTTGGTGTTGAGATTAAAACGCATGTGGTATTTTATTACAGCTGCTTGTTACTCTATCATAAAATTTTCCTTATATTAAGCTTTAGCATGTATTAATATTACTTATTCCGTTGAATCCGCAAATATTTGAACATATCATGATAAGTAATGATTGTATCCATCCACATATTTCCTGCGCATCATCCAACAGTTTCATAAACATTATTTTATTTTTCATATTTATACACTACACGTAACCTGTGAATCTTCAAAATTATTCATAGTGCGAATTACACTACAGCAGTACTCATACATGTATTAATCAATAACCATCATAACACCCATCATATTTACACCTACAGAATTACATAATGGACAAGCAAAACCCTAAAATTGTCGAGGCAATGGCTAATGGATCTCGACGTGATATATTATTGCAAATAAATTATAGTCAGCTGATGTTAAGAAAAATATTTAAGAAATTTGTAACAGTACAGTCCATAGATCAAGAACCCTTTGCTATGGGCTACCCTAGTTATGAGGTGTTATTGAATTTACTGCTGAAAGCAGAAACCGTGGCCAATAGTTTAAAGGCAGTCTCAACACTGCAGGCGCTATTTGATTCATTGTCGCATTGGCCGGATAAAATAATGAAACGAGTAGTATCAATCGCACCTGCGTCTCTGACAAATAAGAAGCAAATCAAGGTCTACAATATATCGAAGAATGGACGTTGGTAAGATATAATGACTGAAGAACTGACTGATAAACACCAAATAGAAATGTCACTAAATAAATTCGGTACTATGTTATCCTTAAAAGAACAGCCGTCTACCGCCCCATACACCAGGTGTGAGGCCAAATATTACCAGCTATGTGATGCGGCAGTTGCTGCAGCAACCCTGAATAAAACATCTATCATTGAAGTAAAAGGGGAAAACCAACCGTCAACACAAGACGTCCAAGCACCGAATAAGGATGTAAAATAAGGAGAAAAAAGAAGACATAGTTCTATGAATCACAAGTCCAAAAAGTTGAGATTTTCTTATAAGTATCCAATTTACCATCCACTTCTAACCTTTGACTTAAATTACTCTACTATGTATATTCACCGAGGACGGCGATAGTTTTACAAATGGAAAAGCTGTTAGGGTATGACTTGCGTAAATAAATCTATTTTTTTTTAAATTCTATTTTATTTCTAATCTATTCCCAATGATAAAATTTAAAGACTCTTAAAAGAGTCATACTTAACAAAAGTCATCACCTTACAAAGCTGACTGTGTACTTCATGGCTCTTGCAAGTGTCAAGTGACAACCAAAGCGAGCCACGAAACCTAAACACATGAAGTCAGCAAGTACTGGCCCGATAGCATATAAGACAAAGAAGTTCTAACTAAAGCTTCGCGCAAGGTACATTTCTTCGCACGGCGTTTTAGTTAGTAGTCCACTGCTGCTCATCGAGAGCAGTACTCAATTATACAAGTAACTTGCTAAACATTTCTTTTAACGAGTGACTTACCGTTTTTTTCTTTTCTTTATCACTTTGTACGATTAATTCGTATCAAAATCAAATAAAAAAAAAATCAATTGAAAACAAATCGAATAAAGTAAAAATGATTAAAATTGTTAAACGAATTCATCTGAAGAGGCTATACACTATGTGCATGAGGGTGGAGGAAAGGGTTGGCACCACTTGTCACTTTATCATTGTGGCTCATGGGCTTTTAGGGGAACTTCACGAATAATGGCCACTTGAACTATTTTCTTTAATAAGATTTAACATGGGTCTTAGTGAAAAATGAGGGCAGTACCGGTCATGCACCTGGTCAGACACAAACGGAGTATAATGCAGAAAAAAAGCGAAATCTTAACCTATATTTTACAACCAAAAAAAAATATAATTAGGTATTTGATCTTTTATCATTTTAATATAAATACATAAAAAATCACAGTCTTCTAAGGAAAATAAACAACCAAATAGTTGGACATACTGCTGGTTCTGCGGCTGGTCAGGAAGTCTGAGTTTAAAGTCCACAAACATCCAGTTATTACCGGATAATAATGTTCAATTATTACGATTAAGTATTTAACAAATAACACATTTTTACCTTTTTAATTAAACGATAAAGAAGGCTCCGCTTCTCCTGCTGAAGTTTGAAGAATACAATTAGTATTAAGTATAAGAAAAAAAATTGTTTTAATGATGAGAGTTTTAACGAAAAACTATTAACCAATGACATAAATTCAATCTCAATGTGGTATTGAATCAAGCACTAGTTTTTTTCCCTGAATTCCGCACAACCTTTATTGCGATACATTATACCGTATACAGCCAAGAATTTTACTTACTCATGGCAAAAAATAGCATTCGCAACTCGTTCGAACGATTTCTACACTCGTGTGCTCGGTATGCACTCGTCATGAGCTCCACCTGTACATCATGCCTTTTGATCATCAAAGAAAATCGAACCGTACAGACTTATTCTCAGAGCCACTATTATTTACGTTGTAAGTGATAAGAAATCTAGAACTTACGATGACATTTTTTGTCACGTAGGTCAGAAAGAGAAGAATAACTGAAGCAAAACATAGTCATATGGCCGTTGAAGAAGAGTTTATGGACTTAAACCAAAAAATCACCCGTATCTAAGGTAAGTAATTAATGAAAATGCACAAAAATTTTTTAACTATGGAAAGGATAAGGTGAATAAATAATTTACTTACAATTAATAGAATGAGTAGAATAAATAATAAGTAGAATGAATGTGTGAAAAATGATAATTTGTTTTAAAAAGTTGGAGTGACGCAGTCAAAGTGACGAATCAATGCACGCGAAAAATACAAAATTGAATGAATCTGGGTGTGATCCAGTTCGCTCATCAAGCTCCTTTGTATAAACATATATACATATAACTGTTTTTAAAAATGAAAAAAAAATCTCGTATCATAAGACGATGAAGTATTAACATGAAGGTTAAAATCGGTTAGTTAATTTTTAAAATTCTACAAAAGTTGGGTGCTATTAATATTAGCTGGTATGACTAATGTAAAAAAAAGATACGGACAATCTTAATTAGCATTTTCAAATATTTTTCAATTTTTTTGCGTTGAAAGTATTTCAAAAAAAAGGAATCGATCTAATACCATTTTTTACAGCTACTCAACATTACGATCATATTAATGTATGTACTAACGTATTTTCGTTATTACAATTAGAGGTGTTGAGATAATAAATATTTTGTTAGTATACTGTACTAAAAATTAAATAAAAAATTCGGTTATTTTATTTTGCCACTAGTCACTCACTTCTACTACTGGGTTTGGTAACATTTACTATCTAACATGGAAACTGCAGTCATTTCTCGTGTAAAACACGTGTTATGTATACACGCTACAAAGGATTTTCGTAAAACCGTAAAAACTTCGATCACAATGTATCTAACACGTTTAAAACTTGCTTTGTAAGCCAGTTATACACGAATAAAACACGTGTTCTATAACAGATCGCAGGATTTATCGCGGTAAAAATGTTCATAAAACGTGTCTGTCACGTTGCAAACATGTATTCGTGACCACTAGAACACATCTCTAACACGTATTTTTTTTCCCCACAAAACGCGGATATTTTACACGTGTTATACACGTGAAATTTACGTTTGAGCGACTTTTTTAGACTCAAGAACTCGTATCCAAGAACACGTAATATCCACATGCATTAATCGAGTCATGGTAATTGGGATATTCCAATAGTACTTGATAAGACTAGAATTCATTAAAAATTTTATCAGTAATACTACTAGTTACGTGATTCTAGGAGGCTTAAATTTGAGTTCTTGTATTACTAAGTACTATCGATTACTACTCTTTTTAACAAAAATTTTTGACTGTACGGTTTGACGAAGAATGTCCCAAACATACATTTTTTTCTGTGCAATCATTAAACTAATGGGAGATTTGTATTTAATTGAAATATCTTTTCAATTTTCTACTTTTTTGTAGATCAAGTGTAAAGTTAAGTGAAACTTAAGTAGAGAAGAGCAGTGTTTGTACATGGCAGATTTGTACATGCATTATAATACAACTCATTGCTCTAATTTACTTATTAATAAGAAAAATAAAGCCGTTAGAATTTTTTTTTCGATATAACATGAGGATTCTATGTTGAAACTATTGAGATATGTAATCGATTCGAATACCCAACAGTAGTAAAGGTCAATAAATAAAATTAATTTTAACTAAAGTGAGTAAAAAAATACTGGACCAACAACGTCTACTTCTGGAAAAAAAAGATATTGCCTCAACAAACTAACCCACTACGGAAGAAGAAATTACCCGTGCTGGAACTATATTTCCGTTTCAAGAATATAATAGATTATCCAAGTTCAACATCAAAAACTAGAAAAAAATGTACTTTTAGCTGAAAATGTGGTATGAAAACGTGTTAGGGGATATGCAAAAAACATAACACTGATTTATATAAACAACTTAAATTGCGTAAATGATAATAATGCGTCATAATAACTCTTTGTATTGATTTATTTGATTTTTAAAATCAATCTTTCATACCAAATAATGATATTAAAGATTCAAATCTCGATAATTTAATGAATTTAATGTTGTGATAAACTTTAAAGGAAAATGTATGATTGACGTTGTTATAATAATTGATTTGTTCGAGTAGAAATCATACTCGAAAAGACAAGGTGAAAAGAACGGACACAGCTGCATGAGACGATTGATGGCTATACTTATGATTGATAAATTGCCTTGAAACTTTAATACAAAAGTAAAGGAAATAAATACGCTTTTGAAAAATTGACAAACTTACATAAAATGGTGAATGGTAAGATATTCTTCCAGTACATGGGTGAATTCTTTTTCTCTGTTCTTCTCTAAAATTTTACTATAGTATAGTATGCATTAAAGTTAAAACGATATTCCACAGATGTCTTTTGAGTAAGATACAGTCATTATACGGCAGATGAAATCAAGAAGGATGTATTAACGTGGCTCAAACAAACCAAAAGATCAATTATATTCAAGGAAGCAAGTAAAAAGTACGTGAAATTAGTATTTAATCAAAAAATAAACTCATTCTATTAATTTTTTTGTATGAATATGGCACTGAGAAAAAGTTTTTTGTTAGCTTTATTAGATATCTTTTAAAAAATATTGTATAAATAGTTTTTTTCAAAAAAAAAAAAAAAAAAAAAGCTAACAAGTTGGAATATGTTGAAATAACAAGAATTGTCTAATAATATTCGTTAACACGTGATGCTTCCTCTTTCAGGATGTTAACGCATCACGTTATTGTCAATGCAAAAAATTCGGCAAAGCGATTATTCCATTTTTTCATAGTATATTGTACTAATCGAATACACTTTTTCACGCTCAGTCTAAGTTTGTGTTAAGCACTATGCTATAAATAAATTATGCAAATTTCATTGAATTCATAAGAAAAATTTGTGACGTATTTGGTTTACCGTAAAGAAGAAAAAAATATAATAAAAACTTAATTTCTTTAAAAAAATTACTTGTCAAATTATACGTTCGTTTAAAATTAAGTTTGCGAAAATTTCACGAAAGCAACCTTGTATTTATGAAAAATACTAGTAAAATAATTCTCATTTTTAAGCCTACGCTAAATAACTTGTGTTGTTGGGATAAGATAGATTATTGAAAATCAAGAGCTAAACATAACGTCAAAACATTCATCAAATTTTTTGCTGCGATGTGCTACTCATTCTTAATTTTTTAAATTAAAAATAAAAAACTAGTGGGCAGTCATAGGACTGCCAACAGAAGTGAAAATTTTAAACGATGAATTATATTTTTACTTAAGGATTCGGAATTCAAATGTGCACTATGCGCACTGGACAGTGGCTGACGTTAAACAAGAAGAGAGTACTTAGCTTTTGTCAATGCGGTAGCGTGTGGCGGGGTATGGTAGTATGGGTATGCATACGGCATACGGCCATACCCTGCCGCACTCCACCGCACCACCAAGCTACTCTCTCCTTCTCTACCGCTGGCCAATACAGAGCGGACTCCATCTCTCCTTCTGCCCCCCTAGCCACCATTTCATTCCCTCGCACTCACACGCGACTCTCTGCACGGATTGCCTTGCTTTTTAATCAGAGTGATCTGACGCGAAACCAAGAGGTTTTCTCCATTTGAAATCGACCAACGTGCCTAAAGAAGTTTTTACTCCAAAAAGTATTTTCAGTATTTTTTAATAATGTACATAACGTGCAACAGTATTAAAAGCACTCAAAGAACTAATTATACATATAGGCTAACTTTTCAACAGTAATACTTCTAATACAATGTATAACAGCTCTGTTATTGTAAAAATATGAAAGTTATACGTTTATCATCGGCAATCAGCACAAGACTTTTAATTATACATATATTACGGTTCGTCTAATTTTGCACTTGCATTGTATTTTCTATTAGTAAACTAACTTGTATTATATTGTATTGCAGGAGACAAAGGGCGTCCAAGGTGAAAATGAGCAAAATGAAGCTAATGAATAAATGTTAATTACTTTACAGTTACGTCAAACGGAAATTTAAAATATTTTTGTACTTACCATAAACATTATTAAACTATGTTTAAATATTTAATTATCATAAGGGTTAAGAAGCTGTAAGCAATTCGTATAGTTAGGGTTAAGTTTTTGTTATAAGTTACTATCTTCTAAAATTATGCTTGTAATATTTTTGAATCAGATTTGAATTTTTTCCTTTTTTTTTACATTTTAATACTTTTGTAATACTTTTGACTGCAGTCGTGTAACTGTGATAAGTGTTAATACGTTTTTGTAATCGCTTGACAATACATATAAAATGTTTAAAGTATTACTTGTTTAATTATTCAACAATGGATTTCACAAAATCATTCACATTTAATTAATATACGTTTCGTTATACTTCAATAATACTATTTCTGGAACGCTTAAAAACGTTCCAAAAACGTTTTCTTCGAAATATCTAAGTTTTTGTTAAAATAGATAGATTGATTCAATAAAACTTTTTTAAAACGTTTAGAAACGTTCCATGTTGGGCAAAAAATTACGAAATAAATTTTTCGGTGGGATTATTTGAAGGTCATTAAAATTTCTAAGAAACGTTTCAAACCTTTCAGAAGAAGCGTTGCTATGTTTCAAAATAAACGTTTCAGAAACATTTCTGAAATGTACTCTTCTACGTGGGAGCTTGAATTCACTTTTTCTATAAGGGTACAGAGGACCCGCTTATAGCGATTGGAATCTTAAATATCAAGACTCCTGATCGAAACCAATAGTATTTCATAATTTCAGTAACTATGATGTACATTTACTCATAAATGAACTTGTCAGTTGTTTTTCGGGTCAAGTTAATATCATACCTCAAACAAAAGGAAAGTATAATTCTTTTACAACGTATGTTGAAGGAACAAGTATTAACTTACGATTTATTAACACGTTCAAATTATTACCAGCATCTCTAGAAAATTTAGCATCTCACTTGGAGCAGCATATTATTTTAGAATATATTTTTAATCAAGATGATTGCTACTCTGTTGAACAAATCCAGTTGCTTAAGAAAAAAATCCGTATCCCCATACAATTACGTAACGTCACTAAAAAAACTCCAACAAAAAATGCTTCCTCCAAAAAATCACTTTTATAGTAAATTATATAATACACATATAAATCATAAGGATTACGTTGATGCACAAACTATATGGAAAACTTTTAATGTTAAAAATCTTGGACAATATTCTGATTTATACCTTAAAAGTAATGTGCCTCTGTTACGTGAAGTTTTCACAAACTTTAGGATACTTGTCTCAAAGTATATCAATTAGATCCTGCCCACTACTATACTACACCAAGCTTCACGTGGGATACTTTGTTGGAGAAGACAAACGTAAGTTTTCGTACGTACACATACAACTTTTTTTTTTTTTTTTTATACCGGGTTACCACGATAGCCTACTTGGCCTAGTTGCGGGGGCCACCTACTTACCACCTATGTGTAGGGGTGTACTGCCACACCCATCTCTAAACCTTTTTTCTCGCATCCTAGCTGAATCCATGGGCACAGTGTGCGTATCTCCGGTGGAACACCTTGCCAGCTAAGCTGAAACTCTCTGCATCGATGGTGCATCGGGTCCACTCACCACTGTGTAGCCTTTCCCCGGAGAAGACTCCATTATTCCAGGACGTCCACTCCTCGCCAGTTTAGCTGGCGCTCTCTGCCGAAGCATCGGATCCAGGCTAATTAGCATCCCTGGAGAAGCCCCGTTTTTCAGGGGCCACTCCTTGCCGGTAAGGCCGGTGATCCCTGTCCGACGCCTGGCATCGGGTCCGCTGATCCCTACCTATAGACCTAACACTGTTTCGCATTCATCCAGGCCCGAAAACCTGTGGGGCAAGAAAAAAACCCTGGAATTACTCTGAAAGAAAATTCCACGGAAAAAGCCGCCCCGAAACAGCCGGGGTCACGTAGGAACTTTTCCCGATGAAAACAGTTTTTGAAAAAACCTGCATTCACCGGGAATCGAACCCACGACCCCTAGAACTGCGTTGTATCAGTAACAAGCACGCTTACCACTGAGCCAACGCCGCTCGTTACACATCCAACTTATTTTTTACAACAAATTATAATAATCAACTTATTTCTTGTAATACAATTTTTTTATTTATAATTTTTTTACTTTTACAGATTTCGCTAAAACTTTTTAGGCCTTAAATCAAGCCATTAATCATGGATACTAAGTAACAAAAATTCATCGAGCTTTAAAATTTTGGCAGAACATATGACACAAATCGTACATTGACTTAAATAGCAGTAAACGAAAAAAAGCTAAGAATGAGTTTGAAAAAATGCTTTGAAAATTATTTTATATTGTAATTTTTAGAAAGACGATGGAAAATCCGTGAAAAAGAGTAGATGTCAAACTTTTTAAGGATTGGAAAGGACGTTATGGTGCTGGAGCCTATATTTTAAAGCCCAATTTCCATAGCTGTGATATTTTTGAAAAAAATTTCGTAGGAGTTTAACTACAACGAATAGAAGTTATGATAAGAAAGCCCATATACATTGGGCTTACGGTATTATCCGTAGAAAAAACGCTTGCACATCGCTTTTATTACGATCACATGCTTTCTAAATTGTATAATATTTTTAAACTTTTATACCCTGATATAGATAGTTTGATATACGAAATAACGAATCCCGAAATTTAAGAATAAATGAAAATATGTATTCAAGAGTTTGATACTTCTGATTACCGAGAAAACAACAAATTTAATATACCTCAAAAAAAAAAAAAAAAAAACTGTAGGACTTATGAAAGACAGGTAAAATTGTAATATAAAATTCGCAGGTTTGAGAAGTAAGATGTATAGTATCCTCATGAAGGACTAAAGCATTATGAAAAATGTAAAGGGAGTTAAGACTAATATCGTAAAAGCCAGAATAAATTTTGACTGTTACGATGGGTGTCTACATGGCTTTAACAAAAGTATTACACGAGAGTAAATAAGTATTCGATTCCGTCATCATAAAATTCATACCAAGAAAAAATATAATAGCTCCCAGCTCATACGATGGTAAAAGACATGTTTTTACTACTTTTATCGATACATTGCCTTGGAGACATTATAAGATAACGGACGAAAACTAAAAAATTAGTAAAGAAGAAAGAAAAAATGCAAAAGAAAGTTTTTAACAAATACATAGCTACAAGGGGAGTGATAAAAACTAGTTAGTTTCAGAAAATTTATCTGAAGTTTAGAAGGAAAACATGCAACAACACGTTCCATCTCCACGAAGTTTAAACTAAAATCATATGAAAGTTACTAATCAAAGAGGGGCAGTTGAGTCGTCTTACTCATTATTACCTAGTGAGCTATATCAATTAGCAAACGGTCAAGTAGAATATAGGAATGGAGGAAAAGGAAATAAAAATGTTTAAAAAATAGTAATTAGAGAAGACATCGATGGGAGCACACTAAAAGTTTGCAAAGTGGTGGAGTACTCTCCTTATGAGGAGCTGCTAAGACCATCTCAGATAAGTTCAGTAAGAGATATCAATCAGTATCTACAATCAACAATAGTTTTAGCTGTTAAAGTAAAGAGCTTGCTGAATCACAGTTACAAAAGGAGTTTAGAGTCATCAGCAGAGAATCTACGTAAAAAAGCCAGATCTACCTTTGAGGTAAGAAAACCTTGCATTAATAAATTATTTTTATCTTTTTTTTTCTTTTACTCTCATATATTTAATGATTTAGTTTTAATCATAAAAATAATGAATCTTTCATTTACTCAATGAATAATTCACTTAAGTAAAATATCAATCCGCTCACAACTACCATACAAGCTTCAATTTTTTCACATAGCAAGTTTTAGAGTGCGACTAAATCCCTCACATATCGATGCTTTGAGATAACGATTAGTAGAGTATAAATTAATTTTATATTAAAAATTTGAAAATTTGAGTTGTAAAATTCTTTTCCACGATAAGTTTGTAGATTTTTTGAGGATCGTCCTTTAACTTACATAGATTTCATAGCTACCGTTACATTTTTACCAGTTTTATTATTTACTGGCACAGCGCATGGATACTTAAAAATATTTCAATGACAGTAAAAATATATCTATAGCTTTTATTCTCACGGACATAGGGTTGCCTCTTTACAAGACACGTTAAATTTCTGGCGAGGATAGTTACGTCTAGCGGGTTTGTAAAGTTCCTTAACAACTCCTTCCATGTTTTAAGATTCTAGATTAACAATTTTTGTCAAAGCCCGAAGAAATGGAAATTCTTTTTTCAAGTTGTCTGTAACAATTTGAATACTGTCAATTTTTTCAACAACAATTTGAAGTCTTCCATCCAAATAAGCATAATTTCTGCATCCTAAAGTTGTATTAGTTTTGCAACACTGCACGAACTTTTGTTATTCAAATCATACTACCCATCTGAAGTAAGTAAGTCCATATTTATCGCCAAGGGGGCCTTAAATGCTACCACCCTAAGTTTTACCCAAATTACGTCCGAA
Organism: Copidosoma floridanum; assembly: GCF_036245765.1. NCBI lineage: Eukaryota > Metazoa > Arthropoda > Insecta > Hymenoptera > Encyrtidae > Copidosoma > Copidosoma floridanum. The sequence continues at coordinate 7,291,610 of NW_028321893.1, forward strand.
TACGTCAACACTCATACTGATACTGAAGTCAAGATTGATTCTCTGCTTAATATATAATACCACCTTCTTGCAAATCCGCGATAATCGAATGAATTTAATTTGTGTGGCTAGGGTTACCAGCTGATCTCTCAGCAATTAACAGTCAAAGGCGATTAACTATCTCATTGGGATCATCCTAACACACACAGTTTGTCTGCATATTTGAACGTGCAATTTTTAGTTGTGGTAATACACTCAACTGTATCAAACATTGGTCCAGTTATTTTATTAAACTTTATACTGTTTTGATTCCATACACTTGCATTTTTTTTAAATTTTGTTCAATGAACGCTCGAAGTTTCCAAAAGAAGATGATAATTTATTAAATCATCATTCGTGATAAGATTTTTGTCAAAATGTTTTTAAAATGACAATTCCATTAATCCAATAGTTAAAGGACATTTTTTTTTCTTTATTTGAATTTGATTATCATCAAAACTTATTTTTGAATTACCAAATATGTAAGCTCCATCCTCTTTTCGTACACCATAAATTTGATATAATTGGTTTAATTTTTCCATCCAATATTTGAAGATACAAATTGTTGTCATTAGGTAAATCACGTTTAGTGTCATTATACTCAACTACTGTGGGCTAGCCTTCTAAAGTACTATCCGAAAAAACATTAACATCATCAGTACTATGACTCATTGGTGTTTGAGACGTTTGAGATTGGAAAGTATACTAGGATAGATTGGTAGTACAATCTCTAGAAACATTAGCGTCACTATCATGAATAATGGATGATTGTCACAGTAGAGATTTATGAGCATGTCGCTTTCTTGTCTGCATGCTTTTATCTAACTTCTTTTGACCAACTAAGGGTATAGACTCATAAGATTTAATATTTCTCTTGCTTTCTTTAATGATTTTCTCAAGAGGATCGGTGATTGGTTCAAGTGTTTTACTGATGGCTTCATTGAAATTTTACTTTTCATTTCTTAACAATCTGTGCTTACACCTTATAACTTCACGATACTTTTCAGTATGTTGAAGAACTTTTTTTTTCTGACAAAATTCAGACATATTGCCTGTTTGCTGAATTTTAAAAGAATAAGTTAATTGTAAAGTGTGTGTGTTATATTTATAGCGAAACAATTAAATCCTTTTCTATATTTACCTTCTTTAATATCTTGTTATCATCCGGGGCATTATTTTATTAATTATTGTATATTAAAATAATCATTTTTCTTAAATTAGATCGTTTCTACATAAATTTGAATTTTAAAATTTCGCGCGCAGCTCCGACTTCCAACTTAGTACTTGATAGTACCACCTATCGCTCGCCAAGTGGCGACCAGTAGTCTTCAGTGAAAATCGCAAGTAAGAAAGCGACGTAAAGTATATAAGACGGACTGTGATACGACTGATGAGGTTCGATCCAAGATTTGCAAATACGTGTAATGCATATCTCTTAAGCCACTCAATTGACTTAAAGCAGTGGTAGATAAGTACATATTCAATAAATATCACTGTACTAATATAAAACTCTTGTCTATACTTTCTTTTCCCTCAAACCTTCCCTAGTCCTATCTTTGGATCTGGGTGCTCATGACCTCACCACCTTCAACTCAGGAGTGGAGACAGTTGACTCCAGGCCAACAGATAGATGACTGTATCACCCAAGGGTACGCGGTAGTCACCTCCATAGAATCCCGACTAAGGAAGGCTACTTTGGACGTGGCTATCCAATTCCCTGAAGATTTTTTTGAAGGTATTACCCAACCTTCCACTGGTCCCACTAGAAGTGATCCCACTCAGTTTACGGACCATCCCCTTAAAACCAAGCACCTTTGCCCCCCGACGGCCGCCTCTACCTTCTACACCCTCTCCAGCTACGAGCCCACAGGTGTTGGAGGCTCCCAAGTCGCTCATCCTAGTCCAGGTATTACCCCCACTTCAAGATCCCGAGACCTCTCGACATCGAGAAGATCACCGAGGTGAGTCCAAGAGACCCCGGCGAGGGTAGAAGAGATGGTGTCTTGTAATAATGTAGTAAATAAATAAATACAAAAAAAAAAAAAAAAAAAAAACTAGACACACACTAGTCAACCTGGCAACCAACTCGTCGAGGCCTCTACGAATTACCGCCCAATCACCGCACCTCACCGATGAGTAGGATTCCAATGAATCAAACGGAGCCACAACGCCAACAACATTGGAAGCAGTGCCACCATCGTTGTTCGACTTAAAAGGACAGGCTCGAGTCACTCAAGTGTGACTCCGATCTCTTTCCACCGTACTTCCCCACTCAAAGTCGCACAACCTCAACGGCCACTTTTAACAATCTCTAACATTGTTTACCATAAGAAATCCATGTTCTATCTTTCCAACACTTCATGCATAAGTTCTTAAACTATAAAAAATACATTTCTATATTAACATGATCCTGATAAATGTGGTTCAAATTCATATCAGCCTGTCTAAATATTGACAACAGATTAAGGAGGCTCAACACACCTATCGAAGTACTTGTGAAATTAATGACATGGAAGTCCACGGTCAATGAGTATGTTTTTCACCTCTGCGCAAAATTTTAGCATAGGTTGCTGCAGAAAATTTTTAGTAAAATGCGTTACAAGTGAGCGTCTTATACATAGCCTCTTAGAGAGACGGCACTTTTTCATCAGAAATTTCATCATAACTCTCTCAAATCACTGCCTACATGAACAAAAACTAAGGACATGTAGTTTAACTACCACTCTTTCAATTGAACATAAGTAATATATAGGTTGCAGTGAAGTTTATTGATATATTTCCTTCTGAAGTACACTAACAGACACGATCCGAAAAATGTTAGTTAGAATGTCGTCTGCAAAAAACGCGGCTAGCAGAAATGTATTCAAAAATTTATTGTAAATGAATTAAATAAATATATTTCTTTACTTTGGAACAAAGTATTGCAGTTTGATAAAAAAACCATATGATTTAGAATATATGTAGTTAAGAATTATGCGTGATGCGTAAACTTTGATTTAAAGTATTTATTAACTTATAATAGACATTTCGTAGATATTGTTTAGCAACTGATATTAACTATCCTTATGTATACTTAAAGGTTATATTAACGTAAACATCAACCACCAAATGGAGCAGACGAGACTTTTGTTCTGTTCTGCAGTAGCATCTAATCTGCAGTCGAAAAATCTAATAATATATATGGCTACGGTCATGAATGTACCTATATATATTGTTGACTATACACAGTGTGTTGAGCCTCTTTAACATAATCTAGAACCGAATGTTTTAAAACTTGTGCGTAAGATTGACATAGATAAAAACAATGAACATTTTTGTGACTTCTTATACAAAAAAAATGCTTTAACATTGTGTTAATTTTTACACGCTACATGGTCAAAAATCATAATAGAACTTGAGAGTCCTTTGTCTGGTGCTATAAGAACTCTATGATCACCAAGTGAAAAAAAAACTAATTTCTTTAACAGGTTTTAATAGCTCCTTAAAAAACTTATATATTGAATGATGTAATGATTTTAAGAAAATATATACGTGCCTTAAGTAAGCTGTTTGTTTTTCCGCAGATGAAAGGGCCTAAAAAACTACTCTAAGAGTGTCAGGAAGTAAATCTCCATGCCGTTTTATTTTTTTCGCTTGTTTAACAAGTGCGTCAAAATTTTCAACGGGAGGTCTTATTTTTTGCTCAATAAAACTCATGTTGACCACACAATAACTAACGTACAACTGATTGTTCAATTTAGAAAAAGAGTGTTTTTATAATTTTAAGATTATTTAAAATCAAGCTCTTGAACAGTAATTATCATTCACCGAAAAAAAAGTTGTGGAGTGATTAATAGACTAATCAATAGTTAACCTAAAGGACTACGCATACCAGATTAACGATACTGCGGCCCGGGAACAAAATTGTCCAACAGACTTTCTCACAGTGATTTTGGCATCAATCCTCTAGATGTAGCTTGTAAGCAACATGATATAGAGTAGTTTCAGAGTCTTGAAGATATTACGGCTAGAAACGTAGCAGACAAAATTCTTGCAGAAAGTTCTTGACAATGCTTTAAAGCAAAAGATTCAACTATTGGTAAGGAGACTGCTGGTTTTGCTGTAACTGGTGTAATGAAAGCAAAATTAAATTTTGGAATGGACTAATCTAAGAAAAAGACGAAAAAAATTGTGAAAAAAAAAGTTGATAAGGTAATTACTTTGAGAAAATTTATTCAAAAAGTTAAAAGTATATGATTTAAAGTAAATGTGCTTGCAAAGTTGTAAATTTGGCTTCAAAGGGGGTTTGAGACACTATAAAAAAGCTGGTGGTAAAAAAAATGTTGTATTTTGTATTTTCCTTATACCTTGAAAAATTCGTGGTTTTTTACCCTATGTTGTCCCTGCGTTTGCAGGTCTAAATGCAACACGTGCTATTACTAATGAATCGAGTGGTATATATAAGGCAATTAATAAAGCCAAATAAGCTAAAAAGCAGCTCAAAGAAAGTGTGAGGCTTAATGAAAAAATCGAAGCTACTTTAAGTGGTAAAGGTTTTTTTTTTAAAACTTCATAAAAAGGATTAGAAGGAATAAGTTAAAAAAAAGTTCAAAACCAGGAGTAAGTTAAATAAAAGTTTCAAGTTAAACTACCCAATCGAGCGCTCACAAATCGGGAAATCGGTAACTACGCGCAAATTTTTAAAATCCCATATTTTCAAGAAGTGTACATGAAAAATGGTATGCCATCTAGTAGTTCACTTAAAAATGAATTAACTGTTGATAACCTAGATAATCAAGACAGTTCTAAAACTTACTGGGTTGCCTACAGAAAAACGTGGAAATGATGTTACATATTTTGATAGTTTTGGTGATCTTAAACCCCCTCTAGATTTTATACCTCAAAGTGGATTATGTTAGGTACAATTACGAAAGATTTTTAAAGTTTAATACATATAACTGTGGTCATCTATGTCTTAGATTTTTATGTAAGTGCCTTAACCGCAAACCTATATAAATTATAAATATACGTCTAGTTATCATTTTTCTGGCAACCGTCGCACCGTGGTGGTGACATAATTACTCTATCAACAGGAAGTTATGAACTTGAATACATAGAAACTTATCTTATCAATAAACTAACACCAAAAAATATCTCAATAAGTTTAAGGCAAAATAATGATACGCTTTGCAGCTTAATCAACAGCAGTCATCCGATTGATTTTCGACCACATGACTTATTAGGGTCAGTATTTTGCTTCACAAAACGTTTACTCAGATCAGACATAACTCATGACATACTTTAAATAGATGCATTTCAAGTTGAATGCAACATAAAAATTGGAGCATGTATTAATCAACATAAAATTCATACGATTCATGAATTTTTTCCAGTAGTTCCACCAAGCTATTAAATCATTAATGTTCCATCACAGATAATTTAATTACCTGTTGCAGTGAAGACTACAGATTAGCTTTAAGTGCGTATTGCTGATCAGGATAGAAATTTTCTTAATTTTCGGAGAGAAACTATAACAATAAGATCTTACATAACACAGTTGATCTGAATATGCTTACTATTTATGATGTGCACAAAATTGGTGGATGGTATATGATCAAGCGAACACAGGATAAATTTCATCAACATGTCGACAATCAGTCATCACCGAATAAGCAAAGCGTTAACACATCAAAACGCTAAGCTCCTTAAAAGCCTAGGTTTCGAGATAATCGTTGGCTAAAATTTATCTGCACTGCTCTAAAGATGAAAGAAATTTTAAACATTCAGCCGAGTTACATAAAAATTACACAGAAATTGGTAACGTGCTTCGAGAGAATCTTAAAAATGCTTCAAATATTTTTGTGATCGGTATGATAAAGAAAAAACGGCTGGAGAGATTTAATTTTGAAGTTACTGATATGGCAGCCTATTCGCCATTTGAGCTATCAGCTTTGGCAAGCACATACTCACATCTTAATGGTCCATATAAATCTATATATGTGCCATTCACAATGTTAAGAGAATGAAAAAATTTCATTTTCAAATGAAATGGGAAAATGTCACTAGCTCTTGTAAAGAGAATTTATAAACAGGAAATGCTCAACATATTTTCCTCAGTTCTTTGCAATCTGGAAAAGTGGTAAGATCGACAGCAAAGAGGAGAAGAAGAAGTCTATCATCAACAGTGAAGACAACGAGAAGTAAAATGAATTGTTGTTATCGTTTTTGAATAAAATTACAATCGATGGATACTCATTGAATATAAAATCTTCTTCTGAAAATAAAGGTTATGAAAGAGTGTTGTAGTTTTACCATTATGTATTTCATCATAGATATTCAAGGCTTTTGCGGTGTGGATGAAAATAACATACCAAAAAAAGTTGAAGTGGTATCATTACAAGGGAACATTTTTGAGGATTGGATAATCAAGCCAACTTGCGCTTACAATGAATTATCACATAATGTAAAATTATATGATAATTATCAGATGCTGGAAGTGCATTGTATTGAGTGGTATGATGGTGATATTACAATAAACCATTTAAAGTATCATCTTGCTACTCTTCTAAGAATCGCAAAAGAATTCATATGTGTGGTAATGGTGAAACCAAGTACGTTAGTTCACTCTTAGCACGTGAAGTTTGTGATTTGTTAACAATTTGTTCTTCTTTGGAAATGATTACGGATAACTCTCCACCAATGTATCTTACACATGTACAACAGCATTTCGGGAACAGACAGCGATTTTATGCTTTACGTAAAGCATACTTCCTTAAAAAATGGTTTATCAAGACTTTATCCTCGAAAATCTCGATGTATGATAGTGATGAGTGTTAAAGTAAAGTTATAACCAATAAATGTTTCGAACTCACTCATTTCATTTTTATTCAAATTACCTGTATGCTACCGTTTCTTTTTACTTGCTTAAAACAAAAATTATACAAAAAAGTTAATTTATGAATTTATGAATTTTAATAAAAAAATTAAAAGTTTAAGTCTTCAACGTATCACTATGTTTAACCGTTTTGTACCAATGAGATACTTAACCAACTGAGCTATTGCTGACTTGCATATTATAGAGCACGAGTGAGATCTACATTCCGCAACAATGGCATGTACATTTGCAAATTTTTTGAATGCTGAGCTATGTTGCTGTCTGTATAATAATTAAAAATTATGAATACACTAAGCTATTCCCGTGTGAGAGTTTGCATGCTTGTGCGTGCATCCGTACGCTCGCGCGTGGTGCACGCCTGTAATCTTGCACGTGATGCACGCATGTAAGCTTGCGCATGGTGCACGCGTACGCTCGCGTGACTACGCGTACAATTGTGTGTGTAAACGTATGCTTGTGTGTGCACGCATACCATACAACAGCATCAGCTGCCTAAGGTAAAAGTGAGAAGAGAGAGCTCATGCACGCAGTGTCCCCATCCACAAACCTTACATCAGAGCGAGAATGAAAAATAACTTGTTCACGTAGTTTTCTTTTTCATTGTGTCCTGAAACCCTCGATCAACAGCACGTTCTGCCTAAGATAAGAGCGAGAAGAGAGAGCTCATGCATGCAGTGTCCCCATCTACGAATCTTACATCAGAGAGATATAGAGACAAAAGAACTTGTTTATGTGGTTTCCCCCTTAATCATGCCCTGGAGCTCTCATACACTAGCGCGAGCTGTCGGCAAGCTTTCGCACTATACCTCTTCCCCCACCACCACGGTAAAAAGCACTCGTACTTTAGCACGAGCTCCCCATCGCCCCTACCACCCTAGGGAGGTTGAATCAAGAACCGGCCTTGACTATTTACTTGTGTAATCATTCAGATTTTTGAACTTGCGATTGGAACTTTGGGATAAAGTACCTGCGTTACAAGTATGTCTTTATTAACATTCGTGTCATTATTACAGATAAAGTAATGCGGACAGTTAAGTGTATTCTTGTTATGTATGCGATAAAACTTTTAAGAAAAAGAATTATCTGAAAAATCACATATTTACGCACTTTGAAAATTTGATATTTGAATGTGATTTTGTAAGAAAAAATTTAAACGTAAGGGTTACTCTGCTTATAAATCTCACCTGAGTTATCAGCTGGTTCCTCATCTGGTTTCTTAAGTGAGATGTCAGGTGATTTCTTATGCCAAAATCTCAGGTGAGATCTTGGCTGAGAAATCAAGTTTTATCTCAAGTGAAATAAGACTAAAAATATCAAAAAAATTGTTTTCTCATGCAGCATTAAATGATGTGTAATAGAGTTTATTCAATTTTTGGCGTACAAAATTTTTAAGAGCTCTGCCCCAAATAATTTAGAAGAAACAAATTTATCGAAATTATGCTTGTGTCCAGAGAAGTTAAAAGAAACAGAAAAAAATGGTATTTGAATTAAAATCTGCAACCCGAAGAAGCTTGAATTATATCTGGGTACTACGTTATCCAAATTATGTGAACTTTTTTTACAATAAATAACCATTAATTTTAAAGTAAAAAATTGATGGTTGCTGAACATTAATAAATGAATATACGAAACAGTTTACTATTATCTGATAGAGTCACCAAAACTAGTGTTTACAGTCATTATACATTGAACATTGCACCCCTAGCGCGGTCAAGCCAATGAAGTATCAGATCAGCCGAATATTTGTCATATCCAAGCGGAAAACTTTTTTGTGAATAAGAAATAAAAAAAAAATAATAACTAATAATAATATCTTATGAAGTCCAGATTTGAGACTCTAATAAAGTTTAATAAGGGTTATTATTACCAACTATTTTTTATTATTTCTTTTTTTTGCCATAAATTTTACTATAGAAACATTGAAAACAGTAGTACTAAGAAATAACTTTTATGATGAATGGTCACTATTTAGTACTTCACTTTTAAGATTTATTAAAAACTAATAACTGTTCACAACTGTAAGTAGTAGATCATTTTTTTTGTTTTATATATATTATCACATGAAAAGAAATAATAAAAAATAATAATCCTTAAGGTCACGGTTTTACTGTTTGATTTCGTGAACAACAAAAAAATTAGTAATCATAAGGTTTAAAAGTTTTAATAATAAGTTGTGACAGACGATTGTGAATAATAAGTCTTATTACTTATCTTAAGTCTAGACATTAACATCTGTTATTATTTTTGTATATTTTCTACTAATTTTTAAAAATAATTATTACCAACTTATCAAATAAAATTATTTCCGCTTGGGTGAGAGGCAAATGTGAGATGAATTCTGTGATTAATTTAGCGGAGCAGATGAAACTATAGTATAGAGTTTTCTTGTTATATCCAATTCTATGGAAACAAATTTGTATATAATTGAAATATTGTATAATTGTTCTCTTAAAACTACAATTCTGTTCCATAACAACTTTCACAATTTGGTTCTTACGTTGCTTGTTGAATAAACTATCTCCCAGAATTAATACACATGATTTTGTACACATTACAAGAGGAAAATGTGCTGCAGCTCTAGGAGCCCATAGCAAGTTGTAAGAAGAAGAACTGGGCACTTTTTATGCAATTTTTATGTAACTATGTACTTTGTTTGATTTTGTGCTACACGCATTATGGATTTTAATTAAAAAGATGACTTCATTTTTTTACAGCTTTGTATGATGATTACTTGAGGGATTCTCCCTAATATTCAGACTATAGTCCGAGAAAAAAGTACGGTACATGGTTGACTCAACCGAAGCTATAAGCAGCTTAATAAGAAATTTGGAAAAAACCGATAAAGAAAAAGAAGAATCCAGGGCCATGCAGAATGATTAATAGTCATCGGTTAAACAACAGTATAACTTATAAATAATCCACATAAACATATGATGGTATCATAAAGCAAGTGATACTGTGTGACATGTAATTACTGTTCAAGTATACTATTAACTATATACTGCAATAATTTATACATTTATTATCAACAAAAAATTAGATTAAGGCTATCGACCTTGTAATTCTAAAGAAACCATTGTTTACAAAAATAAGTTAAGATCACTTTATAAATAAAGAATAATGTCAGTATGTTGTATGAAAATTAATAATAAATACATTTTTATTCTAGTGAACAACACATTTTTTTATATCTACAAAACTAAAAATTGAATAAACTCTACTACACGTCATTTAATGCTACATCAGAAACAATTTCTTTAATATTTTTAGGCTTATTTCACTTAAGATACCACCTGATTTCTCAGCTGAGATCTCACCTGGGATTTTGGCATCAGAAATCACCTGACATCTCACTTGAGAAACCAGATCAAAAACCAGCTTATAACTCAGGTGAGATTTATAAACAGGGTACCTTGTTGATCATACAAAAACCTATGTAAAACATTACATTATAATTGTAATAAATGTAAAAAATCTTTTGGTAACAAAAGCAATTCTAATCATCATCAACGTACATGTTAAATGAACACATAAGGAAATATTTCAATCAAATACATAACATTAAAAAAAAAATAGTTCTACATTTTCATGTTTTTCCATCACATACGTAGGAATAAAATTTTAAAATTCAACAAAAAATTTATTTAATCTAGTTAATCATAGCGGTAAGAATGCAGTGAAGAATATATTTTTTACACATGTAATTATTACACATTTACGCTGATTTATCACTAATTTTGAATTTCGATCTTAAATCATCTATAGATGTAAATGAAATATTCTTATTTTTTTCACTATTTGTGTTTCAAAAATATTGTCAAGTAATTTTTTGGACATTATATATTAGTGGAAATAAAGAAGTAGTGTTTAAAACTTTCAAGAATTATGACTCTTAAAATGGTTATGAAAATTGTCATACAAACAAATTTGAAGTATGAATATATAATGCTATGTTCATTTGTATATGTTTATCTTCCTGGTCATTTTATAAAATAGTTTTGTTAATTATTTATCTGTGATTTTTAAAAAGTACAAATTACAAAGTCTTAGAAATCCATCCATTCTTTATTATTCGTAAACTAGGGTAAATGTAACATTTTCTACGTTTTATATGAGAATTGCACACGAAAATTGTTATTGAATAGTTACTATGGTAATAGTAAGTTACTCTCGAATATGAGTAGTGCTGTCTTAAAGCATATGCATAATTAAGCTGCTTGTAACATAAACTATACTCTTGCTTTTCACATAATCTACACAAAAGCGTGGTGATTTTCAAAGACAACACTCGATATCCTTACAGTTGGTATTTTTGAGTTTTAAAATCATGAAGAAGGAGAATTAGTACATCATTTCTATTGACTCCTTATTCTCATATTTTAACATTTGAATGGTGTAACAATTGAGAATGTATGGTGTGAAGCTCAGGCTAAAGGGCGCTAGGACCTACCAATCCTACTTTAAGGCCGTGGTCATATTACGGAGTACGCATATAGAGAAGAATACATGGAAGTAACATCGAAGAGATCTCTTTCTCACCCTCATGGGCTTAAGTAATCCCGTATTGCGGATTGCATGCTCCATGTGACTGCAGCAAAAGTATGTATTAATGTGTCTGGTAGGATAGAGAAGCGAATGTGAGTACCGACGGTCGACACCATTGATAAAATCGATGACCAACTTTATCGTTTTACGTACACGTATATAGTATTCATGCACGACGTACTTCGCACACACACAGTGCCATCTTTAGCTCACAGGGCGCCCTGGGCTTAATTAAGCTGGGGCCCCCGTAAGGGAATCAAAATAACCCAATAAAATAAGTAAAGAGCCCCTTTTAAAAATTTCAAAACCCAAACAGGAAATCCCACAAACCTTTGAGCTTTGTTTTTATTACATTTTTTATCTAATCGTAAGAAAAGCAGAGGCCCAAAAAATGTAAAAAAATTGCTATATTCAAAAATTTTCATAAACATTTTTAATATTTAATTATTTAACTAAAATTAGATGATTATTAGTTATATTTTTGAAACCTCGGAAAAAATCTATGGATTAACTTTTATTTTTCCTTTTTTTCCACTTTCGCGCCATGGACTCACCCACCTACTTTTGAATTGCGCGCTATACATATTTTTTAATCTTTTTATGTATGATGATTACGAATTGTGAAGGGGAACGCTCATTTTCAAAACTAAAATTCATAAAAAAGAGCATCGAAGCACAATGAGTCAATCTAAATTAAACAGCTTAGCTTTAATGAATATTGAATCATTACTTTTAAATGTTATTAATTTTGATGATTTAATCACTGATTTTTATCCCGATGGCATCCAAAAAGTGTCACAAAGAAGTTTTTTAATTGGTTATTTATAAGTTTAGTAAAAGTGATAAATTTGAATTTTTGTAGAATCATTTTTTTCCGATTTATTACTCCGAGTATTCAATTTTTTATTTTGTTCATAAAAATTTTTTTCTTGGTTGTTGGGGGCCCCTCTAAAAGGATGGGGCCCTGGGCCTAGGCCCCGTAGACCCACCCTTAAAGACGGCACTGCACACATACTAATACATACTTATCTTAGGACTGGTGGATTCTAGCATCCTCTGGCCTGAGCGTACATAATATGGCCATACATTTCTAACTCAAATTCATGGCCTACAAAAACAAAATATTTAGAAGTTATATGTTTTTAGTTATCAGAAAGAAGCATTTACTTAAGTGTGAATTTTGCACTTATGTTTTTGGTGATAAAGATGGACTTAAAATGCATAAAAAACACATTTAAATCAGTATTATCAATGTAATATTATTAACATCATTATAAAATTAAAAGTCATTATACGCCCCAAAAAAAACATAAGATTGGTAAAATTATTAGTGGTATTAGTTGTAAAAAAAAAAAAATTAAAAAGAAACACATTTACGATACCACAGAAAGATGCATAATTCAAATAATGATAATATTTGCCAAATGTGGCAAAAAATTTTTCAAGAAAAGATTCTCTCACACGAAATATCAAAAAGTTTGATAAAAATGTAAGTAAACAAAAGTTTTAAATCAATACTGAAAACTTTTTTTTTATTTTAGAATGGAAATCAAAAGAGTTGATATTATTACATTATATTACAAATTTGTACATTTTTATTGACATTGAAAACAATATTCATATAAATATGTGACTAGTGAGAGAAATTCTTAGTATTTTATTTAGTGTTTCATTATAAAAAACAAAATAGGTGATATATACGAGAAAAAAATCAGCGTTGTGGCTTTTTCATTGCTGTGGGAAGATATGAGTTCAGTTGTTGAGCAACACAGGTGGCTCTATGGGTGGGTATGAATGCTCTATCTCAAAGACGTTGACTATGTCATACACTAACTTTGGCACTTTGAAATATAAATTTCAAATTAAACATTTCAAAACTACAGTTTTTTCAAACTCTTCGCAACAGTTAGAATTTTTTTAAATAGTTAACAAGCGCTATGGAAGAAGAAAAGCACAACTCAGGTTTTCCTATTAAAATAACGTTGGAAATGCTGAGTTTTAATTTGCTTCCTTCGAGGTGACGTTATGTAGAGGTAAACGGTACAGTTGTTGACCCCCGATGATTATTGACCACTACGTGATTTTCCAAATGGAGCAATGGAGTGAATATATAAATGTAAGTTACACAAGAGGTCAATCACTCTCAAAGTGTCAATAATCGTACCGTTCACCCCTATCAAAGCTGTTTAATTTTATAGTACAAACGTTTTTTTTTGTAATAATATTAAATAAGAGCTACACATAGATATTTCAATCTTTTGCACATAGTAGTAGTTATTAAAATTGAATTAAATTTAACATTCGCATACAGCTGACATTTATCTCATGCAGAAAGTGACTAACCGGAGCCCACGAGGGGGAAGATAATATGTATATTCATCCTAATATTTCATTACATTTTGTTTCCGTGAAGAATTTTGCTAGTGTGCATATATCCGTTTTTTACGTAAAAACGCCACCAAAAGTAAATTACTCCATTAGGATGGCGCTGGTATCACCACCTTTTATTTTTGCTTGATTCCGATAATGTAAGCGCAACTCGTTGCCTTCATTAATAATTATACAAATATTTTTATTTTCTTCTGCTTATTTATATCAGTAGAAGTCAACTACAATTAATAAGTGGCAACAACAGCACTATTAACTAAAAAACACACAACGTGTTCCATTTTCAAGTACAAAAATTGAAACTAGAAGTAAGACTTAAAAAAATAATAATAATAAACAAAGTACAACTAAATATTTATAAATGTATTCTTATCTTAAAATACTAAGGATGTTCAATGTATTGTAGTATGCTTTGACCCACGGACGGCATGTAAACTACGGTTTAAAGAAAACGAGGAGTACTCGATTAAAAAATAAATTTTAGGGATATCTGTAGACACTTGAAGATAAACTGCTTATTTCAAAAAGGGGGCACTGGGAGAAATACTTAAGCTCATCTAAAAAAAAAAAAAAAGGACAAAACACATGTTTTTTTTTACATGAGCTTCACCACTTTTAATTGGAACTAGCAGCCTATTCTTCATATCTCCCTAGAAGCAGCTCAGTAATCTTTCCCCAGCGGAAAACATCGATTCTCAAGTATTTCTGAAAAATGCCGTAGTCTTCCAAATTCGGTTGAACCCAATCCAAGATATTTTTATTTGCCTACTAAATAATTAATTTTTAAGGCCTTATAAAACATCAATCTAAGGCTTATTTCAAAAAACCTAGAGTTATGACACAATCTGTTAGTATGGGGTTGGCACGCAGAGGGCCAGAGGCCCAATAGTATATACATGGTAGTTTTTTATGTAGGAAATTGTATGCAAACCCCTTACATTGATATCCACTTACAAAATAAGGTTGATTAACGTCGTTTTTCTCCGCTTTTTTAGTCCAGACCCACAACGCCTCCCTTCCCCTTCACATCCCACCAGTAACCTCAAACATACGTACCTCTCGCAGCAGAATTTTTCTTGATTCATCACTGCGCCTAAAAAATTTTTGTTGAATCTTACTGATATTCTACTTATCGTTACGGACCCCAGCACCTCACCACATTTATATGTGTATGCATATTATTTCATTTTAAAATTTATTTTATTATAAAACTAAAATTGAACATAAACTTAAAAAATGAGGTGATACATACAAGTACACGTTTATTCATAAGTGCATATTATTTATAGGTAACGTATATTATAATGGCACAGTACACGTGAGTAGCCATCGCGGCATTTTTGTTGTTCTGCCTTACATTATTTTCTATCACGACACCCCATCACCCTCCACTAACTTTATTCATATTTCAATATTTACTCTTCAGATACGTATTTTCATACACTTTTTCCTCACTATTTAGGATCCAAATAGATTGCCGTTATACGCACAAATTATTAATAATCAATTTATTTATGCAATTAGCAGTAAGATCATAAATAAATAAAAAATAATTCTATTATACCTTACACATAAGTATAAGATTTTTAGTGTGCTAAGCATTTTTCAATAATATTGGTAATGAACTATATAAAAAATTTAACTTTTTTATTTGTCTTTGTATGACATGATACTAATAAAAACGTAAATTTAAATAACACACAGTGATGAAATAGTACTAACCACAAAAGTATTGTGCTATTAAGGTAGCTCCCTTGTCAATATGTGTATATATATATGTGTGTGTGTATGTATATATACTAGTGGGGCTCCGCCCCACTGCGCGCTCCGCGCGCCAACCCCCCCTTTTATTCTGTTATAAGTGTAATTTTTTCAAAATAAGGTTTGTATAAATATTTTTTAAAGCCCTAAAAAATGATAAAATTAATTGTTAGTATGAAAGTAATATGTTGAAGTATATTTTACAGAATTCAGAAGACTATGGCATTTTTCGAAAATACTCGGGAATAAATTTTCTACGCTGGGGAATAATTACTGGTCTGCTTTTAAGAAAATATAAAGAACAATCTGCTAATTTCAAATACAAGTGGTAAAGTTTATATAGACAGAGAGATGTGCCCTTGACTTTTTGTTGGTGAGCTTTATTATTTCTTCTAGTGGCTCCCGTTTTTAAATGAGCAGTCTATCCTGTATGTGACAATAGATATTTTTAAGCTCTTATAACTATATATGCCCCCTGCACTCTCTGCACACCAACCCCCGCAATTGCAAATTAGATTTACGAAGTATAGAAAAAAACCCGAATTATACAGTTTGTTACTTTAAATTTATATATGAAAAAAATATATATTAATCATTATTAATTACATGAATTTTTAACAATTACTTTTTTTTTTCTCTGACTTATGCCTAATTTTTATATATTTAAAACGACAACGTATTGAAAGACTTTAAATATCGTCAAAAATTACAAAATTACGATATTGTTAGAATCACAAATTGATTTTGTTTTAACAGTATCGTTAGTTGATTGTTTTTTTTTCTTTTAATTTTTTATAACCAAAATTTTGGCTCATTGGTAAATTTTAACAACCAAAATTATGGCCTATTGGTATTTTTTTCTTCGTTTACTTTTACTTTGTAAATTCGTTTTAAAAAGTTACAAAATCTCTAAACGAAAATTTGACTGTGAATTAGACTCTCAAATTGCAACAAAAAAAAAAATTCTTTCTTTCACATCTACCGAGAACTTGAAGTCTAAATTTAAAGTTAGAGATAGATCTGTGTGAGAAAATTGATAATTACTACTACTACTACTACTTTATACTATTATTACTATTATTACTACTATTCATACTATTATTACTACTACTATCCTGCTTTTATCATTAACATTTTTTTTTTAATGTTATTTTTTTACTACTTTTGTTGTTAGTTCATAAAATGTATTTATGTTTTTATCCAAACTTAAAAATACCGAAAAAACAATTTGAAAAGTAAATAATACTTATTTTGTAATAATATTACATTTTATCACAGTTTTTCATGCTTTTCTGCTAGCAAAAAAGTAGGATTACTCGAAAAATGCAAGAAAATGAAAGAATAACTACCTTATTTGGGGGGGGGGAGCTGAGGGGGAGCAAAACTTCGCTCTAACTCTTACAACTATATAATATAGGAAGATGTATATATATATATATATATTCGGGATTTGATGGTCATATAACCTTAAGCGAACATTTTTTTTTTATTCATCATCGCCCGTAGGCTCAGACATGACATTCTTTTACACAAGCATAGTGTTAATTAGCCACCGGTGCACCTAAGTTATGACCAGATGTGTGTATACATATACATATATAAACATCTGGACCAACTCAGTCACACCTATGATCACGTAGACGAAGCATCAGAGAAACGGTTAATCGACCTTCGAGAATCAAGAGCACAGGCAAAACGGCGAGACCCGAATGGTGACCAAGCAGTCACCCATCCAAGTACTAACCGCGCCTAATTGCAGCTTAACCTTGGAGATCGACGGAACTGCAACTCTACTGTTGCGCCACCGCGACCACTCTCAAGCAAATATAACCGACTGCAGCAGACGATCGACGAGGCTGTCATATATATTCCACGACGCTACGAAGTATACTTGGTACATAATCGTCAAGCTAATTTTTACTCTTTTTCTTCACAAACATCTCGAGAAAACGTCGGATTACCCTCATTTTGCGCAACGGCATTGGAAAGAAGAAGGATTTTTTTATAAGTGTATTATAGTGTGACTTCAGTGCAATTTTAATTCTTTGAGATAAATACACGCATAACTCATTGTCTAACACTCTTCCATAAGACCCCATGTTTATTGTAGAAGCTTTAAGTTACAACTTCTCGAGATTTTAGCCGATTGTAGGTATGAATAAAGATATCATTGGATTCAGTGGATTAAAATCTATTTAATGGTATACGTCTGGTTTTGGTGCTTTTCCTAAGGCAGCTACCTTAAGAAGGCTTATGTTATGACTCAACTTACAGAACCAGCTAAGTTGTTTGATGAATATTGATTGTGCTGTTAGATGCATACACTTTTATGAAAAAATTTTATCATTATTTTTGTTTGATGAAGAACGGAATGAAATTAAAGTAGTCCTTTTTTCTAATGATTTCAAAGTTAAAAACATGTGTCAAAACTCTAAGCAGTGGGTTTATTTAAAACCAGCTCCCCATCAAAATTTTCTGAAGAGTAAAAGATTTCTGTATACCGAGAATATTGTTCAATGCGGAAGAAGAACAGGATCGCAGTACTGGCTCATTTTGTACAAATAAATATTCATGTAAATATATTTTTTATCACCCAAGTAAGTATGAAAAAACAAATAATTGTCGGGGTGGGCATACAAAACACACAGAAACTAGAGCCCCACTAGTATATGAATAAGTAATAATAATGAGTTGGACAATTAAGAATTTTTGAATTATAAATAGCGTAAGAACTTATTTTTTTAACAATTTATGTACAAATAAGTTCTGAATAGAAATTTGAACCAAAATTCTGATGATCATCCATAATTGTTTCCTTGTTCTTTGTCTTAAGGGTAAAGTAAAAGTAACAGAAAGTGTTTTAGTGGGTTTGATTTAAATACGAATTATTAAGTAAGCAAGCTGTAAGAGCGTATTTGGATAGCTGTGGGGAAGCGGGACTACGAATAACAAAATCTTTTAAAATACAGGATCTGATGGAATCTAGAGAAAGCTATGTTGCGAAAATGTGGTAAGCACAACCTAAGTCACTTAAATCGGTGAAGCTTATCGAATTATGACTGCTGCAACAGTTTTCTATACACAGATACATTAAAACACATTAAGAAATAATTAGAAGCATGTCTTTTATTTTATGCTAAAATTAAATAAGTCCAAAAAAAATTTTTTTCTTACAATTGCTATATTTGTGAGCTAGTGAGTACTTTAAAACTGTATAAGAGTATAAAAAACTTATATAATTATAATTTATTTACAAACAAATTATACATACAATTAAATAACGTATGCAAGACTTTTTGCACAAGTCTTATATAGGTGCTGCTAATATTTGTGTGTGTCGCATATGTCTGCGCGTATAATGATAGAAGATAATATAAAACAGTTGAACGATTCGATCTTCTAGCATTAATTTTTCCTATCGTATTGTTACGTCCTGATTTCAAAGTGAAGAGTAAAATTGGTAGATTTGTTCTACGAACAGAGAAATTTTATTTGTATTTATCAAGAACCAGCCATCGACCTGATGGCCTTAATTCCTCTTACTTACATTAAACAGTATGCTTGTCTTTAAATTGTTGAACTAGTGTTGTAGTATTAGGTTTCACCAAGTGACGTATATGAAGTAGTGCAATCGTGCCATACACCAAATTAACGTTGACCTATTGTGTGAATTTCTGTCTACTGTAATGCAGCAGTTGCGTACTTTGATTAGTATTTTTATCTGACGTTCTTGTAAAGATCTTTGTCATACGTTCGTCTGTTTATTGTTGCTGTGTAGTCAATTTATTAATTGAAGCTAAAACTTTGCTTTCATTCACTGGAATTTTGAATCCTGATACAATTTGATTTAAAAGAAAATTAACCAACAACTAAGAAATGTCTTATTTGATGATTTAATAAATTTAGTGAGGCAAAAAAAAATTTGAATTAGCAAGAATATTAGTTATACATTTTCAAGTGCACATTTCCAATGGTACATCAAGTTTAAACTTTTCTTAACTTGACTTACTTGTATGATAATTGGTTAACCATTACTTGCTCGAACGCAGTCGCAAAGTTGACCACAACCATATATTAACAATTCTACTTAAGAGTACTCCTGGCGATGATAAAAATAAGGCTGCTGCTTCTAAAGTCAAAACCAGCATTGGATTAGACGGGTTCAATATCGGAACTTTTTCCCTAGATTGTATATATAGCTATATGATATATATATAGCTATACGATCTAAGAAGAATGTTCCGCCAAGCAGACAGCAGTGAAGGGGCATTGCTAAAGACGGTACCCGCAACGCACGAAAATTAAAAATTGTAATATTAGTAAAACAAGTGCCTATCCCAGCGTGCCTATAAAGCGACCAGTAAGTGCCCTGGGTCATCAGGGATAGGCGCTTGTGTTAATAATTTATATTTTATTATGTAGTAGAGCGGCCAGTAAGCGCTCCAGGTCATCGGGTGACAGGCGCCTAACCTATTAATTAATAATATATTGTCTAACAAAGGGACCAGTAAGCGCTCCGGGTCATTGGATAGACACTTATTAATATTAGAAGGGAAAAATGTCCGATATTGAGTCTGCCTAACCCAATACTGGTCAAAACTTAAGTCGACAGCCGATTCTTTCTTGTTCCTTTTTAATTTACTTTTTGACAGTATCTTGGTTTGTTCAAGCTTTTTTCAGACATTTTAGTCACTCACCAAAGTCCTACACTTGCTTCAAATTCACGCATCTAAGAAGTAGATTAATCACCAATCAGAGGTGTTGGAAAATAAGTAAATTTATATTAGATATCAAAGTAGTGACTTCTATTATGTGGCATGAACACTATGGATACAAGATGATATGTATATGTACTTTGTGTAGTGATACAGAGAACAAGGCCAATGCCACGCACACACGCTCTCGTCGAGTCTCTTAGTATTATGAGGGGAAATCTTGAAATATTAAGTAATCTTTCGTTGTACTGTTCAATATATGAATTTAAGTGTTTACAAGAGAAAGATTATTGATACACTATCTCCTAGTATATTTATTTAACATGGTAGCACAGCGTGGTTAGTGTTGATATTTTTTTATTTTACGTATTGCTCCGGCGGCTCCTGATAATCATTAACTATGGGTCCAAGTAAAAGTGTAATTCCAACACTTATTAAATTAAAAGAAAGTGTCAATCCAACACTAATAGAGAATTGAGAAAAAATTTCTTAAAAATAACAAGAAAATTACCTATAATAAAAAAAATTTTAGAAGATTCGAACGAAGAAGAAGGAAAAGCTAAAATGTCCGATGAAGTAAAAATTCCGGTGTTTGATGGACAAGATTTTGAGTGTTAGATAAGGAGAATTGATGATTCCAAAACTAAAGAAATTCGATGTAGTAGCAACGAGAGCCATAACAATGATGGATAAAGAAGAAGAGTGGATCGAAAAGGACTTGAAGACAATCAAAGTAATATATAGTGAAATTTTAAATTACCAGTTGCAGTTTGTGAAAGACAAAGAAACGGCGTATGAAATAATAAAAAAGTTCGATGAAATGTACAAGAAAGAGTCAACTGCACTGCAAGTTTGTGTAAAAGACAAGTTGGAAAAATTAAATTTAAAAGACTTTGAAAATTTAAGTGCATTTTTTATTGAGTTTAAAGTATTAATTAATGATTTGAAAAATGATGGTAGAAATGTGACTGAAAGAAAAAAATTAGGCTACATGATAAAAATGCTTTTTAGTTCGTTAAGTTATATTAGTGACTTAATCAATGTGTTAAAAGAATCTGACTAAATATTTGAGTATGTTAAAAGTAACATACAGTTGTTTAAATAAAAAAGAAAGGACAATAGAAGCAAAAACAGCTCAAGTGCGGCAACTAAAAGATAAAGGTACAATGTACGAGAACGAGACAAAGTGATAATTCATGGGAGTAAGGTGGGACAGAATAGCAATAAGGTGGGTGCCAACAACATTAACAACAGGAGTAGTAGCATCGAGTTGGCATGGTCGGCGGCCGAGGCTGAGATTGTAGAGATGGTAAAGGCTCTAGTGAACATCGTCGAGGAGGTGGTTGGCAGAAAAATAATCTAGGGCATAAAACGAAGATATAGTTTACACTTTGTGTGAGGAGTTTTAATACGGAATTCGAGGAAAGATCTAATGGATCACTTGTTAAATTAAACAGTTGTTCTAGTAAGGTTGAATAGTTACTTGACGGTTTCTCAGATCATGTTATAAATAATAATCTATATTTTTATGAGTCTGTGAAATTACAAGGGCCTGTATATGTCTATAAGTAAAAGTAGGATGTGCAAAGTCTTTAAAAGCAACAAAAGTTAGTTATATTAAGCATAAATTTAATGTTTATGGTCAAAGTAAAATAAATATAATGAAAAATGTTTTTTTTGTTGAAGATATGGAAAGAAATTTGATAAGTTGTGGTAAAACAACAAAAGCAAACTGAATTGTATTGGTAGAAAATATTTCAAAGCTTTTCGGTCAAAATGAACATTTGATTGCGTTGGCTATTAAAAATAATGGTATGAATCATATGACAAGTGAAGTTACGCTTAGCAAATCAAATTTAATAACAAAGTATTAGTATTGGTATTTTGATTTCCAGGACTCTCTTTCAGCTTTTGCCATATAAGGGACCATTTTTGCTTTCAACTTGTTTGCCTAACCGCACAATATGCGAGGTTTTTGTGCGGGCCCCTTACAAAGTTCCCTTCAGATGACTTGTTTATCCATCCTACTGGGTAATATTTACCAGGTACAGCGATTGTCTTAAGCACACCCCAGCTATTATCAAGTTTAATAGAAAGACATTTTTCAATAAGCCATCTCCTTCACTGTACCGAGTTTTTTATAACCAACAGTGACTTTTTACCAGGCAAACTGGCCAGCTATCGGCTATCCTTCAAAAGGGAGCCCCTGGCTCAGACATTACTAGAATTGTATCTCCAGCTAGGGGGCTAACACAAAAACTACTAAGCCATTCAAGCTCTTATGACAAAGAATCAGTTAACAAAAAAGGAAAAATTATATAGGACATTAGGGCACGTAAATTTTAATGGCTTGCAAACAGTGTGTGATAAAGAAATGCTTGACAGTTTACCCAGGTTATTAGAAACTGATTATTGAGCATGTGCAATTTGTTTGGAAAATAAAATACATGGTTCACTATTTAATAATGACAGATAAAGGGCAAACGATATTTTATAAATTGTCCATTCCGATTAAAATTTACTAGTTTAAATGGCGAGAAATTTCTTTTCAGTTTTATGAATGATTAAAGTAGAAAATATGGATAGTAAAATAGCGAAAGTTCATTGTATTAAACTAAAAGATCAAGTTTATAGTTGTTTTGTGGACTATGTGAATTAAATTAAATGTAAGGCAGAAAAAAAATGAAAAAATTTAGATGTGAAAATGGCAAGAAGTATTTTGATAATTATGTTAGTAATTTTGCAAGAGAAAGAGTTATATCTATTATACCGTGTCCACCTTGCATACATGAATTCAATGCAATGGCAGAAAAGTATAATAGGGATATCATGAATGTGTCTAGATGTTTACTGAAAAAATCAAGGGTCTATAATAGATTTTATCCAGAAATAGTTAAAACGTTAGCTTATTAAAAAAATAAAATTATCACTACAATTGTTAAAAAAAATAAAAAACTTTTTGGAATTATGTTTGTGGAACAGCCTAATATGAAAAATTTCAAAATTTATGGAAGTAGAGTTTTTGTGAGAATACCAGAGATAAAAAGAAATTCAACATGGTACAAAAAAGCAGACTTAGAAATTTTGTTGGGTTATGAAAATGTTGGTTATAGAGGTCTGATAAGTCATAAAATAGTAGTTAGAAGACATGTCGACATCATCGAAAATGGCAGATTGTATTGGCTTAAAATCAATCAATGACGTAGCAGAAAGTATGTTAAAAGAAAACAAAGTTAAAAATAAAAATGGCGATTAAAATACAAACGTTTATGATGGAAATAAAATTTGATTTTAAGACGATCAACTAGAAAAAGAAAACAGTCTGAGAAATAGAGATAAAAATTTTGTATACAGTATTATTATGAATAAAAATTATACAAGTGCTGAGACACCCATTGCTCATAATGATGTAATAAATAATAAAGAATTTAAAAATAAGAAAGAGGCGATAGATAGAGAAATAGATTGTTCAAATAAGAATAAAACTTGGATTTTTGTAAATAAGCCAAATGATGAAAAAAAATTTAGTTTTAAAATGGGTTTGTACATGCTTCTAAAGCTAGGTTAGTAATAAGAAGTTACCAGTAAAATGATTTAATTGATAATAGTTATTTCCTAGTTGCAAGAACACACTTTAAGAATTTTACTTTCTTATTGTTTTTAAAATAACTTAATTAATTAACCAATAGATGTCAAAATAGTGTATTTGATCGGTGAAGTCAATTCTAAAGTATATGTAAAACAGCAACAACGCTATAATGATGGCTCTAATAAGGTATTAAAATTAAATAAAGCGTTGTATGGATTAAAAGAAAGGCTAAGAGCTTGTTATCGATGTCTTTATAGTTATTTAAAAAGTTTAAATTTTAAATAAAGGAAAAATGATTGTAGCTTATGTATCTTGGAAGACAAAAATGATGAAGCATATTTAATTCTTTTTGTGGATGACTTCCTAATTTCCACTAAGAATAAAGAAAAAATAAAATTTTGTTAAAAGACTATTAAGTGAAATATTTCACATGAAAGATTTAGGTAGAATAAGTATTTATTTAGATATTAGCATGAAAAGTCAAAGTACATTAAAACTCATTATTGCTTTGTAAACGGAAGTTATATGAAAGACATAATTGATATGGTTAAAGTTGATTTAGAAAATATAGCAGATATTTTAACCAAAGTCTTAGGCAGAAAAAAGTTCGAAATTTTCAGAAATATGTTGAATGTAAGTTGTTTAAGATAACAAAATTAAGATTGTAATATAAATTTAAGGAGGCGTGTTAGAATATGAGTAAATCTATATGAGATGTGTAAGTAGTGACATCTATTATGTGGCATAAACACTATGAGTAAAAGATAATATGTATATGTACTTTGCATAGTGATATAGTTAGGCAGATAGAACATGACCGTTGCCACGCACGCACGTTCTCGTCGAGTCTCTTGGTATTATAAAAGGAGATCTTGTAATCTTGTTCAATCTTTAGTTCTATTGTTAAATATATTAACTTGAGTGTTTACAAGAGTAATTTTATCCATACACTACCTCCTTGTATATTTATTTAACAAAAGTAGAAATCTCAGTATTGTTATCACACTTTTATTTCATCGCTGTCCTAACTGTACAAAATTGTGATCTAGACATATAACACTGTGCGTGAGAGTCATTGTTATTTTTTTTAAGGTTCTGAAAAGATGCTTTTTGAGAACTATTATGCCTTTTTATTATCCCTACACATTATAGATCTATTAGTTAGGCTTCTGTAAGAGTTATAAGCTTTCACAAGCAAATGAGCTACAAGGAAGAAAATTGGTCTAAGCTTTCACCTATGCAAGGACAGCCTGTGACTGATTTGACAAATTCTGAATAAATTGACATTACGGCATCTGGACAACAGTATGTTTGATGCATAGTCCTCAACAAGACTGTATGATGGATAGAGTTGAATGCATGCATACATATAAAAAGCACCAATACGTGAACCGCCCCTGATACATCATCAAGCAAACATTGTGTGTCAATTTGAGAAGTACCTTTTTAGTACCAAGAAACCTGCAAAATCCTGATCGCATAGGCAAAACCAGTCCTCAACACTCCAAAAATGTTACTACCTGTCATGCCACAAGTCCATTCTAAAGCTTCGTAACATACGCCATATTTGCGACCGAACACCAGAAGGACCCTTACATCAGGAGGATCAGTTTTCGACACTATCTTGGAGAGCAGGACAATAGTAGATCATTTGCTAAACTCCTAGATATTTAGAAGAAGCAAACAAGTGGTTGAAAAGACTGGTAAGGAGTACCACTGTGACAGGATGGAAACCACGGACGTACGAAAGGGACAACCCGTTAAAACTTTAACCCCGCAAACAAATTATGCAGAGCGCTGTTGCTTGATATACCTTTATATGCAACATTTAGGCAAAAAAGAACCCCTCGCTGAGTTAGTACATTCCTGTAGATACCCTTCAATTTTTAGATAGCGCACGGTAAATAAGCGCAAGATGTGGCCAAGAAATGTTCAACCGATGCTATTGAAAAAATAACATACAAAAGTAACCTAGGTACCTCATCCACTATTTTCAATCTACGAAGTATGCCCTAGCACTTGTTAGTTCTGCTAAAGGCAATCCACATCACCCGTACATCTAGCAATCCGGTACAGACAACCATCCAGTGTGCAACTCTCGACAAGTGGCACATCAGCATTAAGAGCTGATATCAAGATATCTCAAAAACGTACTAACAAACCGTCCAGATCCATCCTGACAATTAATGATAATTTAAACGATACATTTACAGAGAATTTGCCAACTTGAAAAATAGCGAAACTCACGAAGTTACAGTATAATTAATACCAGTGGTACTGTTAATGTATGATCGATGAACGGAAAATCATAACCGTTTATAGATAATTGGCACGTGCAATGACCACACAGGGCGTTTCACTTCACTTAAATTAGTCTTTATTGCATCAATTTACGTATTATGTGACAGGTGATAGCATTAGCCGTGATGGTGGAAAGTTTTATACTTGTTGCAAACTTCAGTGTGCAACTTGGTGGAGCTTCTGATTTCAGTACAATTAACGATCAGGGCATAAACTAATGTTATTATAGATACCCACTGAGTTGCTCACTGAAATTTGCGACAGGCATCAAACTTTTCACCATCACGTCTAACTCTAACGGACGATGACGTGTCACATCAGAGGGCACCACATGCAACAAGTTTATAGGTATCAAATGACGTAAATGCCGTGCATGGTAATTTTCACAAAGTATTTCAGAACGTAAGTCACCCTCTATTGCAATTTTTGAGAAGCGTACTGAATTAGTTTCGATTGCGCTGAAAAAATCAGTTAACACAAGTAGTTGTTGTAACACTTTGGTCTGTCAAACAAACCCCCACCACTGGGGTAGGGGTCTGTTTTGACGGAGTTAAAGTGTTGGATGTAAGTATTTGTGAGATGGGTGGGGAGGAAGTACGAACAATTTTGTCACGGAGAGAGAGAGAGAGAGAGAGAGAGAGAGAGAGAGAGAGAGAGAGAGACATACGAAATCTTGGAGACGTGGAGAAATCTACCCCATTATAATCAAGATGAAAGGTTTAAATAATGAAAATACATTTACCTTATCGAAAGCTGCTGCTAATCCTAATATGTCAGAATACAGCTGGGACATATTCAGCCACTTATACTTAAATAAAATGGCTACTTAATGTTTTTACTGTTGGCTTTTTTCCAATAGATCACACCACAAACCTTGCACTTATTTCTACAAACATTTTTTATTCGTCAGTTGCCATATAGTCTTATCTTTAGTTTTAACGGCTGCTTACTATCATTCGAAAAAGTATCGAAAAATTTTTTATATAAAAGTTGTTTATTTATTTTGCTCGTCAATAGAAAAACCTTTGAATTAAAACCTTTCACAATCACTATCACAAACACTATTATTGTTGAAATAGCTTCTTACGGAGATGACACTATAACTTTAACTATTTTCACTTCTGTAATCAGAATTTATCACATGAAAGTCACTACCATCATTTGACACATTATTAAAATATTTCACGTAATCAAAATCACAGTTCACTATGAACTCGTTACCTACAGAAATATCACTATTTACACTTATCGCAACATTGTCTTCTATATAATTGTTTATGAAACTAGTCTCGTACTTTATAGATTTATGCTTTTTACCAAGATAGCTACTTCAATAAAAAAACACTCACAGAGTCTCGTAAGCTCTTTTTTTTTTAAACGGTAACAAGAACTGTATGTCACTCATCATTTTAAAATCTACAGCACATTTCAAATCGTCGTTAAAAAAAAATTGTTATTTTTTACCACTGTGGTCTATGACTAGGGTTGGGCATCCACTGCCCATCGGGAAAGTGCCACATACTTTCACCAACTCTGTCCCAATCTTGCTTCTCATAATCGTCAATAAAATACACTTCACTTTTAAAACCCAAGTTGTCATCGTAGTTGTAGTCGTAGTTGTCTTTTTCCATAGTAATCACAACACACACTGATACATAAAAAGAGCACACCATGAGTTTACTTCTAACTTTTCTTGGAGACAAGCGGCTTGATTCCAATTTAAAAACGATGCTTTGTAGAGATGTCCACCATACTCAAAATCATCAGAAAAGCTAAATGTAGATATGGATATTAAATTGTAATACAATGTTAAATTTTCGAGATGAAATGCTGTGAAAAGTTTTCTTCACTATCTATTGTTACTCTTTGAAACATGAACTCTTTACTGTAGTCATAACAAAGAAAACTTAGGATCTTATACTAGACCACTTATCAGCATAAAATGGAAGATCGAAAAACGCTGCACAGTTTTCTCATTCTCATCAAACTCCATCTTATCTTTATTCGTAAGTCATTTCTAATACACGCTGTGTTCTTCTCACGTAACAGATGAGTAAATTGGACAGTCATACGATTATATCAAGTCCCATTCGGTGACGATACTCTGATATCAAACATGTAATTGAATTCTCTTTTTTTCTTATACCAACTGTTATTACATTGTGTTTATATGCTTTTCATCTAGACTCTTTTCTCTCTCGTGTCTTGGGTTTAAATTGCATGAGATCAGCCCTCGCACACTCTGCCCCTTTCTGAACCAATGTTATTTTTTTTCTTTTGCTGACCGTATTTTTGCTCAACAATCTTAAAAATTGTTACGAAATTTTTACGTATACTGAAGGAGTTGTAACTGTCGTTGTATTCCCTTACCATGTAAAAACTTTTTTCTCTGTCTTTTGTTTTTAAATTCAACCGCATAAAACCATCCTGAAATAATTTCAATTTCTCTTTTGCTGACAAAATTTCTGTCCGTGATTCTTAGAAATTGAGAACGAGATAACACTACAAAAACTTTTGCGTCTACTGAAATAATCACAATAACCGTCGTATTAGCTTATAATAAAAAAATTATTTTCGTTCTTTCATATTGCTAAATTGTTTCGTCAAAATTTCTGACCTCTTTGTCGTCACAACCTCTATTACAAAAGGTAGGGGAAAAAATTAAGTGATCTCAATTTGTTGCAAAAATATTATAATATCACAAGAAAGACGTCCAGCCCTTAGTATCGTTAAAATATTCACAATGTAACCTATTACAAAAGCTTTTTTTTTTTTTTAAGCAATTTCAATCTCTAATCGAGATTATTTTGCTACATCTTTGGAGAATCATAATTTACGATTACAATCGGTAAAGAAATTATAAATCGCTTTACATATTTTGGTTTTTGGTTCAGTAAGAAGAGTGTTCACATGTATAGGGTGGTTTAACCCTAAACTCTGTAGAATATACGTAAGTTTTGTGCGTTAATCATTATATAAGGGACAATGCCAAATTACGTGATTTAAGGATTGTTCTTTATAGCCACATTCACATTTTGAATTATTAATAATACCAATGCGAGCCAAGGAAGCGTTGAGAGAGTAATGGTAAGCACGACATCTATTTATTGAACTGATTACATCGTTTTTTAGGTCTTTTTAGGCAAATTATGGTTTGGTGGGATCTTTGTAACAATGAGAGAAACAATCTGTTCTATTTTGAGTACTAGTTTGAATAATAAAATTTATAGTTTTTTCGAAGGCTTTTTCTCGAGCGGTTTGTTTCAAATCAGTCAAAGAAATACGAAAGGGCGATGTCGGTTCAAGTAAAGATGCTTCCTTGGCTTTCAGGTCTGCTTTTTCGTTACCGAGGATACCTCTATGTGCAGGCACCCAATGAAATTTTATTTTGCTGCCATTAGTATAATATTAATTGTATTCGAGAGTTCTCTTTTTAATTTCAAAAATGTAGGGGCTTCCTTTTATGTTCAATTTGGTACTTTTAAGGGATGTTAGCGAACTGAGGGAGCCACTTAATACAATAAAATTTCTATTCTGGTAAGTTGATACTTGTTTGACTGCATCCAATATGGTGATAATTTCAGTAGTGTAAATAGATGCACTTTTATGGATACTACAAGTAACAGTTTTATTTAATGTTGGGCAAACAGATGCACAACCAACAGAGACACAGTCGTTAGATTTGCTACCATCTGTTTATATGCAGGTCGAATTGACAGTGTTGATATAATCTTTTAGTGATTCATTGAGTTCAGATAGGCTTTTGCTTTTATGATTGTTAAAAAATTCAGTGTTGACTTCCAAGCTGCTTACAAAGGTCTTGTAGTCTATTTGAAAGATTGGGTAGTTATGACAGGAGTATAAATTTAACGTCTCTATATCAAAGTCTTTTAGTTTCATAGTGATAAGTCTTTTGCACTTTACGAGGTTTATATTATCTAGTTTCCTTTTAAGTTCAGAAGCAATTTTACATATAAGCGATTCACTGTTGGAAAAAATCTTCTGTAAGTAGCGTTCATACAAGAACTGTACGCGATCTTTTATGGTCATTACCTTAGATTCAGCTAACAGAATATTCACAAGGGTAGAGATTCTGTATCTCATACATACTCTGATAGCGGTGTTTTGAATCTTTTAAGGCTTTTCTATTTGTATTGCCTGAGTAGGATAATAAATGAAGTATCCATACTCAATAATGGGTCGCATGAAACTCTTGTACATAATCAGCAAATTTTCTTGTCTTATTTCCCACCAAATTTGTCTAGAGAACTTAAGGATAGTCATGAACTTCAAACATTTTTCAAGATTTGTGTCAATATGTTTTCGGAAAGTTAATTTTGAGTCAAAGTGAATGCCAAGAAAACGAATGGCTGAACTGTTTTTAATTATATTTTTTTAAAGATTCATACAGATGGATTCTTCTGATGCAGAAACTTTGCTGAAAGGTACAAAGACAGTCTTAAGTGGATTAGTTTCCAAGCCTAATAAATATAGGTCATCGTATGTTAAATTCATAGCTCTTTCTAGTAAATTTTTACAATTTTTGTGATTACACCGTAGAGTGATGTCATCGGAAAATTTAAAAACAGTGACGCTTTTGGGTAGATTGTTATTAATCTGCTCTATATATATACAAAATAATAAAAGGCTAAAGACTCCTTCCTGTGGTACACCCTTGTTTGCCACTGTAGCGGTGTTCCCAGAATCTTCAGTATAGAGCTCCCTTACCGTGATTCAAAATTTAACGAATCTAACTATATTAAGTAGAAAACCAAAATCAGCAAGTTTCTAAATAAGGATATATGAGTTAACATTGTCAAATGCTCCACTTACGTCCGAGAAAACCGCAAGAAGGTCTTCCTTTTCGTTAGGTGATTCTTCAATTTAAAGGGTTAAATACTCAGGTTATCAATAATACTGTGTCCCTTGCGAAAACCAGTCTACGATTCCGGTAAGATTTTGTTGTGTTCTACGTACCATAGCATTCTGTTTTTAACTAAGGTTCCAAATAGTTTCCTAATAAATGACGTAAGATCGATGGGGCGCACTTCATATACATGCGGTTTATTTATAAAATGTACGGAGGTTTTTTTCCATGGGTCCAGCAATTGGACTGAGGTATACATTCTATTTAATATGTCAAGTAAGATCAGTTTGTATTTAATGTGAAGTCTTTCAAAAGTTCATTTAATAAGCGTGCTTCGATGTTTGCTACTCATTGCACTCGTTCGTGAACCACATTTTCGTACTATGCGTGGTAGCGCCTGGAGTAGTAATTTTCAATAAATTGTAATTTTTTGTTTTTCATTGTCGAATAAGAACCGTGAGTGATATGTTCAGGCGAAGCATTTTTAATAATACAGTCGTTCAGGAAACTATTGTAAAAGCTGTTCGAAAATTTGTCGATCGGAATCGTCCATTGGCAAAAAATATCGTGCGCTGTTACCGTAAACATACCTTGAAAATTATTGATATTTGTTTCCTTTTAGTTATTAAAAATTTCGTTATACCTTGTGATAAGCAAAATGCATGATGATACGATTGGGGACGAATAAGTTTTTAATGTGGATACAAGCATGGAATGTACTCTGGCCATTATGCATGATAAGCAGACTGTATTATTAAACGTATAGACCAGGTATAATTTTTACGTTTTTTCTTACAGAGGAGAATCCACAACCATCGATTAGCGGTTTAAATCGACCGATATATGAAGATATAAGTGGTGATGATGAAAAACATTTAGATACGGAAAAAGCAAGCAGAAAAGGAGATTGTGATGACGTAAAATACAGTAGTACTCGTAGCAGTAGTAGCATTAGTAGTAGCAGTAGCAGTAGAAGTATTAGCAGTAGTAGCGAGAATGATGGTGAATATTATGAGATACATTTTTTTCTATAGTTATTTTCAAATACTCAAGATGTTTTTTAAGAATTACCGTTGCGGAATGGTAGACGGGAACGTCCACATTTTATCATCGAAAACGTAACAACTTAACTTTATCGTTGATTTAATTATGAAGGATGAGAAACTCAAGATAGATTGGCGAGACCCCCCCCCCCCCCAAATGTTAATATGTAAGCATGGCTGAAGGATTGTACGAATAATTTACATAATCATTTGGTTGAAAAAAATTATCCTACGGATTTCATAGGTGTCGCTATACGTTTCTGAATGTTTCATCGCGGCTCATTGTGTGTATCTTTTAGACCTACTCAAAATTTTGTTGTTTAAGATTAATGGGATGTTTTGTTTAGTGCCATGCAGAGCTCGATTGACTTTAAAGTCGATGATAGCTTGTCAATTAATGGTGGAATTAGAAGTGGTATCAGTGAAAGAGGACATATAGTCTTGATTGAGAACCATCAATAAAAATGATAACCTTTGTTTACCACGAGCTCTAGCAGCAATTTACGCTTACCTTGTCCAGGGACAAATACCCACAGGTTTGCTAAATAACTATTGATATCTTATAAGACGCGATAATGAATCCACTCAAAAGATAGCTGCCAGAGAGCTTTTGCGATTGGCAAAAGTTTGTGTACCTAAGGGTTCGATCTCGTAGAAGTTCACGAGTTTCAAAAAAAATTTTCTACTCACCAGACAGCAACTGTCGTTTATTGGTCTCAAAATTTCGGTCGTGGTCATAGACCTCTGTACGATCATATTTGTTTAGTTTTAAAGACTCAAGGATAAATTGTTCATACGTTACGATTAATGTGCTATGAAAATGCTGAGCATTACGAGCCTAAACTGAATTTGATCGGTGCAAGCGGTAGTTGCAGATACTGTGTACCATGAAATAAGAGTTATTGGCGTATCGAGGATCACAGATACTCAAACAAATGTTATAAGTGTGTGTAATCTCCTCTCTGCGATGTGATGGATCCATCAAAAAAGTATGATTCATGCTACAGATTATTTTTTAACTTCACGTGTTTTGAAAATCATTGAAAAAAAGGTTCGTATAATAAACCTTTCATCGTTTGCGAAAAAATAAAAATTTACCCGTTATGTTGCAAAACTGTGCGAATATCAAACAAGAAATATTTACCCGTAAATCATCAATGTTACATTCAACCGTTAAAATTGAACAGCAAAAAAATTTTTTAAATATTATTCTACGATTTTGAAACTGA
This sequence comes from Copidosoma floridanum, assembly GCF_036245765.1. Taxonomy (NCBI): domain Eukaryota; kingdom Metazoa; phylum Arthropoda; class Insecta; order Hymenoptera; family Encyrtidae; genus Copidosoma; species Copidosoma floridanum. Next base: position 7,324,940 of record NW_028321893.1, read on the forward strand.
ACAGACGACACCCATGATGGGTAATGAGAAAAAAAATTCACGAAGTCAATCTATGGGTCATTCAAAAAGTTTGTAATGTTTGTAGCAATATACAAGATATTTCGATAAGCTGCGATCATTGCGGTGTTCAAGACTATATTTTTTTAACTAATCCAACCAAACATTGTATAGATTTTACTTCATATTACCAAAAATATTTTGACAAGGTCATTTTCATAACTTACAATGCACAAGGATTTGACACTCAATTTCTTATTACATATATGCAATGATATTTTTTTGTACACAGAGGAAAAACACGGTGAACACTTAGTACTACCTGTTATCATGAACATATCAAAAATAAAATTAATGGAAATCATGAGAATAAAATTTATTTTGTCTTAATTACATTCATGTACCTTTAAGCAGCTCACCCAAGTCGTACGGTCTGTCGAATATTAAAGAAGATATTTTTCCACATGTTTTTAACAAACCCGAAACCATAGGTCCTCTACCACTGCTTGACGTATATTCACCCGATAGTATGCATAAGAAAGATGAAGATCAGTTTTTAAAATGGAACAATGAACTAGTAGAAAATAGTTATATATTTGGCTTTAAAAATGAAATTATAAGATATTGTCAACAAGACGTAAGAATTTTAAGATTGTATTTCTAAGCTTTTCGAAAAACCTTTGAAAAATTCAAGGTGAACCCTTTTGGAATGCACAACGATCGCCTCAACTAGCATGCAAGTGTATAAAAAAAAATTTTTGAAAAAAAATCAAATTGGTATAATACCACAAAAAAACCAGAATGGCGAGTAATAAATTCAAAATACCAATAAAATCGCTTTATTGGATGAAAAAATACGTTCTCCAGCTATTTATCGAGCACGTTGGACACTGTCAGAAGAGACGCTTTTCAGAAGGTATCCTCGTCGATGATCCTGTACTCCTCTATCTGGTATGCATGATCATCGCGGAATCGTATTATAATTTCAAGATTGCTTTTGGTATCGCTGCCCACGGGGTTACCAAATAAACCAAGATACTATTTTGACGACTGAAGATACAATGGATATTAAATATGAGAAAACTTGCACAACTAACGAAAAGTTGAGAATATCCAATTACGAGTTAATAGAAAAATGGGAATGCGAATTGAACCAAGAAATACATGAAAATGAAGAGCTTTCAAATTTTATTCGAGAAAATGAAAATTATTGCAGTAGAAAACCATTTAATCCACGTGATGAATTTTTTGGTGGTTGAAAAGGAAACACTATAAGAATGTATGATTGTTGGGATGGAGAAAAAATCAAATATGTTGATGTACACTCTTTATATCCATGTATTGACAAACGAGGTATATTTTCCGTTGGTCATTCAGCATTTAACTTTAATAAAACAAAGAGTAAAAAAATAGTAGGTGACAATAATGATATCTCTCAAGCAAACGGTTTAATTATGTGTGATGTGCTACTACCTAGAAATTTCTATCATCCTGTATTACCAGTGAAAATCTACGGTAAGCTCAATTTTCCTTGCTTTAAGAGCACTGTACCCACGACAATGAAAGTGACCACATTTGACGAGGTACATGGATATCCGAAGAAGTCAATGTGGCTGTTTGAGTCTGTTACATCGTTAAAAAAGTTTATAAAATATATCAGTATGAGGTAACACAGTACAATCAAAAAACGGACAAAGGAGGATTATTTGCACATTGTATTAACAAATTTTTTTGAACAAAAAACACGAGCTTCGGCGTACCCACGTACAACGTCAATGCTGGCTTAAGATCCATCAACAAATTGTTACTCAATTTTTTGTGGCTTAAATTTGGTCAACGTGAAAATTTGACAAAGACTGAGGTGGTGACGGTTCCAGAAAGATTAATGAAATTATTTATGAGTGCAGAAATCAATGTAAATAGTGTTTTACCCATCAACGATGATACATTGTACGTTAACTGGAATTATAAGACTGAAACATTGACATCATTACCATCAAGTAACGTTGTGGTTGCCGCTTTTATGACAGCATAAGCACACTTAAAGTTTTTCGAGCATCTGCAATTTCTAGAAGAACGTGCTCTCTATTACGACACAGATTCCGTTTTTTATGTTTCCCGGGGACTGGACGATTTACCCATTGGCACGACACGAGGCAGTCTCACTGACGAATTGGCCGAAAAAGAAGATGGCACATACATTTCTCCGTTTTTCTCCAGCATACTAAAGTTTTACGCATATGAGATTAAAAATCCGACA